>NC_091589.1:8870920-8895920 GCF_042767895.1 Penaeus vannamei
TTATTTTTTCTTTTTCTTTTTTTGTTGTTTTGAGGTATGAGCGGCTTTATTTATTTTGGTTGTTGTTTTTGTTGTTTTGTTGTTGTTGTTGTTAATGTTTTGGTTTCATTTTTTTTCCGCTCGATTCCTTTTTTTTTCTCTCTTTGTTATTCATTTTTGTTATTTTATCTATTTCTCCGCTTCTCGTCTTTGTTTCTTTCCCCTTCCCATCACCATCTATTCTGACTCTCTCTCAGCCCCATTAAAGCCCTCCCCAATTATACACACCCCTATTAAACCCCCATTAAACCCCACATTAAACCCCTCCCCCCTTTTACCTATCCCCACCAACCCCCAACCAGCCCCCAAAGACCCCCATCAACTCCCAACGACCCCCACCAACCCCATGGACCCTCAACCAACCCCAAACACCCCCACCAACCCCAAACACCTCCACCAACCCCAAACACCCCCCATCAACCTCCACCAACCCCAACCAACCCCAACCAACACCCCAACCAACACCCACCAACCCCAAACACCCCAACCAACACCCCAACCAACCCCAACCAACACCCCCCCCAACCCCAACCAACACCCCCACCAACCCCAACCAACCCCCGCCCCCTCCAAAAAAAATCCCCCTCTAAACCCCTTTTCTCGTCCTTCCCACAGGCTGTTCGAGAGCAACAGTGAACTCATCGGTTTGTTCACCAAGTTCAACCAGCTGAGGACGCGCGATGAACAGGCCGAGTCCCTGGAGTTGGCTGAACACGCCACCATCGTCATGAACTCGATCGACGAAGGGATCAAGGCCATGGACAACGTCGACTTCTTCTTCGACCTCCTGCACCAGATCGGGGCCTCACACCGCAAGATCCCAGGGTTCAAGAAGGAGTATTTCTGGGTAAGTTGGGAGGGGAGGGAAGGAGGGAGGGGAGGGAAGGGTAAGAAAGGGGAGGGAGGGAGGAGAGGGAGGGGAGGGAAGGAGGGACAGCTAGGAATTAAAGGGAGGGAAAGGTCGACTTCTTCTTCGACCTCCTGCACCAGATCGGGGCCTCACACCGCAAGATCCCAGGGTTCAAGAAGGAGTATTTCTGGGTAAGTTGGGAGGGGAGGGAAGGAGGGAGGGGAGGGAAGGGTAAGAAAGGGGAGGGAGGGAGGAGAGGGAGGGGAGGGAAGGAGGGACAGCTAGGAATTAAAGGGAGGGAAAGGTCGACTTCTTCTTCGACCTCCTGCACCAGATCGGGGCCTCACACCGCAAGATCCCAGGGTTCAAGAAGGAGTATTTCTGGGTAAGTTGGGAGGGGAGGGAAGGAGGGAGGGGAGGGAAGGGTAAGAAAGGGGAGGGAGGGAGGAGAGGGAGGGGAGGGAAGGAGGGACAGCTAGGAATTAAAGGGAGGGAAAGGTCGACTTCTTCTTCGACCTCCTGCACCAGATCGGGGCCTCACACCGCAAGATCCCAGGGTTCAAGAAGGAGTATTTCTGGGTAAGTTGGGAGGGGAGGGAAGGAGGGAGGGGAGGGAAGGGTAAGAAAGGGGAGGGAGGGAGGAGAGGGAGGGGAGGGAAGGAGAGACAGGTAGGAATTAAAGGGAGGGAAAGGTCGACTTCTTCTTCGACCTCCTGCACCAGATCGGGGCCTCACACCGCAAGATCCCAGGGTTCAAGAAGGAGTATTTCTGGGTAAGTTGGGAGGGGAGGGAAGGAGGGAGGGGAGGGAAGGGTAAGAAAGGGGAGGGAGGGAGGAGAGAGAGGCGAGGAAACGAGGGACAGCTAGGAATAAAAGGGAGGGAAAGGTCGACTTCTTCTTCGCCCTCCTGCACCAGATCGGGGCCTCACACCGCAAGATCCCAGGGTTCAAGAAGGAGTATTTCTGGGTAAGTTGGGAGGGGAGGGAAGGAGGGAGGGGAGGGAAGGGTAAGAAAGGGGAGGGAGGGAGGAGAGGGAGGGGAGGGAAGGAGGGACAGCTAGGAATTAAAGGGAGGGAAAGGTCGACTTCTTCTTCGACCTCCTGCACCAGATCGGGGCCTCACACCGCAAGATCCCAGGGTTCAAGAAGGAGTATTTCTGGGTAAGTTGGGAGGGGAGGGAAGGAGGGAGGGGAGGGAAGGGTAAGAAAGGGGAGGGAGGGAGGAGAGGGAGGGGAGGGAAGGAGGGAGTGGAGGGAGGAAGGAAGGGAGGGGATGGAAGGAAGGAGGGTGGGAGGGGAAAAAGGTAAGGAGGGAGGGGATGGGGAGGCAGGGAAGGAAGGAGGGAATGATTCCAGGGTTCAAGAAGGAGTATTTCTGGGTAAGTTGGGAGGGGAGGAGGGAGGGGAGGGAAGGAGGGAGGGGAGGAGGGAGGGGAGGGAGGGAGGGAGGAAAGGAGGGAGGAGAGGGAGGGGAGGGAAGGAGGGACAGCTAGGAATTAAAGGGAGGGAAAGGTCGACTACCTACCACCGCAAGATCCCTGTGTTCAAGAAGGAGTATTTCTGGGTAAGTTGGGAGGGAAGGAGGGAGTGGAGGGGAGGAGGGAGGGGAGGGAAGGAGGGAGGGAGGAGAGGGAGGGGAGGGAAGGAGGGAGTGGAGGGAGGAAGGAAGGGAGGGGATGGAAGGAAGGAGGGTGGGAGGGGAAAAAGGTAAGGAGGGAGGGGATGGGGAGGCAGGGAAGGAAGGAGGGAATGATTCCAGGGTTCAAGAAGGAGTATTTCTGGGTAAGTTGGGAGGGGAGGGAAGGAGGGAGGGGAGGGAAGGGTAAGAAAGGGGAGGGAGGGAGGAGAGGGAGGGGAGGGAAGGAGGGACAGCTAGGAATTAAAGGGAGGGAAAGGTCGACTTCTTCTTCGACCTCCTGCACCAGATCGGGGCCTCACACCGCAAGATCCCAGGGTTCAAGAAGGAGTATTTCTGGGTAAGTTGGGAGGGGAGGGAAGGAGGGAGGGGAGGGAAGGGTAAGAAAGGGGAGAGAGGGAGGAGAGGGGGGGGAGAGAAGGAGGGACAGCTAGGAATTAAAGGGAGGGAAAGGTCGACTTCTTGTTCGACCTCCTGCACCAGATCGGGGCCTCCCACCGCAAGATCCCAGGGTTCAAGAAGGAGTATTTCTGGGTAAGTTGGGAGGGGAGGGAAGGAGGGAGGGGAGGGAAGGGTAAGAAAGGGGAGGGAGGGAGGGAGGGAAGGAGGGAGGAAGGGGATGGAAGGAAGGAGGGTGGGAGGGAAGGAGGGAGTGGAGGGAGGAAGGAAGGGAGGGGATGGAAGGAAGGAGGGTGGGAGGGGAAAAAGGTAAGGAGGGAGGGGATGGGGAGGCAGGGAAGGAAGGAGGGAATGATTCCAGGGTTCAAGAAGGAGTATTTCTGGGTAAGTTGGGAGGGGAGGAGGGAGGGGAGGGAAGGAGGGAGGGGAGGAGAAGGAGGGAGTGGAGGGAGGAAGGAAGGGAGGGGAGGGAAGGAGGGAAGGGTGGGAGGGGAAAAGGTAAGGAGGGAGGGGATGGGGAGGCAGGGAAGGAAGGAGGGAATGATTCCAGGGTTCAAGAAGGAGTATTTCTGGGTAAGTTGGGAGGGAAGGAGGGAGGGGAGAGAGGGGAGGGAAGGGTAAGAAAGGGGAGGGACAGCGGGAAGGAGGGAGATAGAGGAAAGGAGGGAAGAGAGGGATGGAGTAGAAGTTAGAAAGGAGGAACTGGATCAGTAGGAGATGAGAGAGAGGGTAAGGAGTGAGAAAGTGAGAAAGAAGAAAGGGAATGAGGGAGGGAGGGAGGGAAGGAGAGCAACAGGAATAAGTCAGTGAAGGACCGGAGAAATTAAGACATTAAAGATTAAGAGGAAATGGGGGAGAGAGGGAAAAAATGAAGAGAATATAGGGAGATAAATAAGGAAGAAGGAAATTAAAGAGATAGAGCAGTGGTTCCCAACCCTTTTCATCCTGTGACCCCGAACAATGTATAAAAAAACCCATGACCTCGTTCAGTGACTCTCATCTCAGTTATATGTGAGAGATAATTACACACACACACACACACATAGACATACACACACACACACACGCACACACACACACACACACACACACACACACACACACACACACACACACACACGCACACACACACACACACACACACACACACACACACACACACACACACACACACACACACACACACACATACACACACACACACACACACACACACACACACACACACACACACACACACACATATGTAGGTCCTGTAGGTGAGATTAAATTCAGTTTAATTATTCTTATTTTTTTATATATTGTTCCATGGTCCCCCAGTAAGTACCCCATGGCCCCCTGGAGGCTATGACCCCCTGGTTGGGACCCCCTGGAATAGAGGAAAGGAAGAAGGTGATAAAAGTAAGGAAAAGGACATCAAAGAGGGTCCAGAAGGAAGAAAGGGAATAGGGATAGACTAAGAGAAAGAAGAAACGAAGTAGGGAGATAAAGAGAGGAAGGGAAGGAGAACAGAATCAAGTGAGAGAGAGAGAGAGAGAGAGAGAATAAAGACAGAAAAGGGATAAGGGAGAGTTTGAGGAAAGAAAAAAAGGGGGATTTAGAGGAGGGTTCCTTGAAGGGAGAGAAGGGGGTAAGTGGTGTCGGTGTTGTAATTAGGTTGTCGAGGGCGGCTCCCATTGCATGGTAATTAGGCCGAAGGAGGGGGGGGGGATTTTGGAGGGGGGAGGGGGCTCTGGGAGGGAGTCCGGGAGAGGGAGAGGGAAAGGGAAAGGGAGGAGGGATTGAGGTGGGATTACATGCTTATACATACATACATATATATATATATATATATATATATGTATGTATGTATGAATATGTATATATATATATATATATATATATATATATATATATATGTATATATACATATATATATACATATATATATACATATACATATGCATATATATACATATATATACATATACATATATGTACATATATATATATACATATATATATATATATATATATATATATATATATATATATATATATATATATATATATATATATATATATATATATATATATATATATATATATATATATATATATATATATATATATATATATATAGAGAGAGAGAGAGAGAGAGAGAGAGAGAGAGAGAGAGAGAGAGAGAGAGAGATAAACAGATAGATAGATGAATAGATAGATATGCATATATATACATGACCCCCCCCCTCTCCCCCCCGCAGAAGATCGAGCAGCCGTTCCTCGAGGCCGTCCGCCTGACCCTGGGCGACCGCTACACAGACAACATGGACAACATCTACCGCATAACCATCAAGTTTCTGATCGAGACGGTGATTCGCGGCTACGAGCTGGCGGAGGAAAAGGAGCCTAATGACAACGTGAAGAAAGGATGCACCAACAACGCAGAAGGGAACAGCAGCAAGGCCGCCAAAGGGTCGTGAAAAATGATGAATTGCACATTTCGTTTTTCTTTTTTTTTCTCTCGTTTCATTTTCTTTTTTTCTTTTTTTTTGATGAAGGATTAAGTAAGATGGAAGTATGTTTGTTTGTTTGTTTTCTTTCAGATTTTTTCTTTCAGTTTTTTTTTTTCAATTTTGGTATATTTTGTGATTTTTTTTTTCTTTTTTTGTGTGTTCTTTCGTTTTCTCTTTCATTTTGTCTTACGATTTATCTTTTTTTTATGTTTTTGTTCTCTCCCTGTCTCTCTGATTATGCAAGAGAGTAATCTTTAAATTTTGGGCTTTCACCAGATTTAAAAAATGGATTTAAGAGTTGAGAAAAAATATATATTTATAGCAATGGAGATAAACATTTTCCATTGACTTCCAAAATATTGTTGATATATACCGCAATATTTAATAAAAGTTCATTCGATGTTTGAGAGAATATTCAGTAAGTATTTTTTTTAGAGATAGATATATGAAAGGAGAATGCTCAGATCTCTTATTAATTAAAATCTAATTAATTAAGTAATAGCTTTATGGCTGAAAGTAAATAAAAAAAAAATAATAATGTCACATGTTGATAAGAACTGAGCGAAAGAATATGAAGAAGGACATGGAAAGATGAAACAAGAGAATGAGGGAGAGACAAAGAAACCGAAGAAAAAAAAATAGAAAAGAAAATAATTTATTTGATTTACATGTTTTTTCTTTCTCTTTTTTTTTCCCTTTAATGTGTATCTTCCTAATCTATTTTAACTCGGTGTCTTCGAGATAAAAATGATTAACTTTAAGAGAACCAAAAAGCACTGCCCTCTTTGGCCCGCACAAATTGGCTCCATATTTAGTCACGTGTTCAGTAGCTGAAGGAAAAAAGAAAGAAGGAAAAAAACAACAACAAAAAAAAGAAAATCAGTACATGAGGTTGGCAAGTTATACATGTTAGTACATGTTTTCAGTGTATGGTATAGAGAGTATCTTTATATGGTATTAGTATATAGTAACGAGATCCTATTGTAATAATGACGTTATGGAATGCATATATTTGAATATGGTATTAGGATATGAAAATATAACACCAATGATATTAGCGAGGTGTAATTTAATGTCAGTATAATTATAAAATGAATGCATGGTATCAGTATATGATCTATGGAAATCTTTGAATGGCTTCCTTTAGTATCAAACAGCGTCGTTTTATGAAATTGATAACATCAGTGTATCAGTAATAATGTATGTGTGAATATCTATATAATGAAAAAAAGAGGTTTGGTTGAAACGTAAAATAAAACATATTGTTTATTAATTCTACGGATATTGCAACCCATATTTCAGTAATTCGAGTGGTCGTGTTTCGCATAAATCTCCGAGAAAGTCCATGTCATCTACCAATGCTCCCTCTTCCTTTGGCGTCACCTCCTTTGTTTACATTTTCTCGTGTTCTCTAATCCTTTCCTCGCTTGTTCTTTTGCTCTGATATTTTGTTTTTGTTTTATAATACAACTGAAATACAAGGTTCGCGTGTGGCTCAGAAACGTGACTCAGAAAGACTAGATTGTAAAGCAGGAGAGAAGAAGTCGTGATTCCACACACACTCTGTTCGTTAGTCTCTTCTTTAAAAGAATTGGCCAGGGGAAAGAGGGTATGTATCTTTGAAATTACTTTATTCTTCATCTATTTCGCATTCGCTATCTATAATCACTCAGTTCTATTTTTTTCACCTTCACCAAATAACCAGCAAAGCGATCGTGGCGAGCTGACGTAATTTAATTTAGCAAAAAAAAAAAGAACAAAGATACATTTGAAAGATGATACCTCTAAAAAAAGAGCGGGCGACATCCTCCACGCCGCACGCACACCTCCCGCTTGGAGAGAGGGGGGAGGGAGGGTGGCGTGGGGGTCCAGGCGGCAGCTGGGGCTCGGAATTTCGCATGGGCATTTAACCTTTTTTTCCCCACGTAGGTGCAGAAGAATGCCAATTTAAAGTTTTGCATATATTCTCGTAAATCTTACGGTGTAGTGAATTGCCATTTTTCTGGGTGATGTTCATTAGTCTAAATTTTCTGATTACAAGCACAACTAGGAGACAGTTTAAGGACGATGTTGAATAGATATATTTGACATTAAATTGGCAATCTTCTCTCGGTCTGTAGAAGCCAGTGTGTATATATAATATTAAGGAGTTTCGATTTTATGGTATTAAGATAAGACATCCCATCCTCACGTTATATTTAAGGTCTCGTCTCTGTTCTCGGTGTCATGAGTGTTCATAGATCTAAACTTAGACTTTTTTTTAATCTCTCTCTTTGTAGGGGAAAAAAAGTAAAGACTTTCAACGAAAATTAGAAAATGGAAGGGAAAAAAAGATGAAGCACATGGTCGAATGCGCCTCTCGTCGACTCACGTAGAATGAGCCCAACATGCGCACACGGCTTCAAAAAGGAGACGCTTGTGCGCATCTTATGTGTGTTGTTTACTTCCCACATTTCACAAAAAATAATAAAAAAAACAATTATAATTAGCATCCCTTTTCAAATGAGGAACATATTAATCATTAGACTGAGTATCAAAAACGATAATTAAAATAATTTCATTCGAAAGTGGAACTCTGCAGTTAAGTTTACAAAGCCTGAACGATTTCAATGCGCTGTATACAGATATATATGCCTATACATATATATGTTATACGATCCGGAAGGGTAACTTGTATCAACCAAATGCCACGGCAGAATTCCTCGGTCGATAAAGTGGAGACTCTCGATGTCATATTTAGGATTAAGACAAATGTTAACTTTTAAGAGCAAGTCCGTAGCGAAACCCCAGCTGCTGTTTGTGGGCGGAAATTATTCAAGAAAATTTCTCAAGAAAATGTTCAAGGAAAGTGTTTAAGACGCTCGCCAACTCGCGATGAATTTTTTAGAAGACTTTTGGTGCTGAGATCTATCTGTCAGGCTTTCGTATTCTCGATACTATTACCATTATCTCTTTTTTTTCTCCATCAGCTTTATCATTTGCCTCTTCTTCGTCTTCTTTATCATCATCTTGAACTTCTTCATCTTTCTGTTCTTCCTCCTCTTCTTCTTCTTTCTCCATCGTCTTCCTTTCTCCACTTCTTTTACTTCTTTTTCTTTTATGTCTTCTTCTCCACTTTCTTTTTATCTCTTATCCATTTTCTTCTTCTTCCTCTTATCCATTTTCTTATTATCATTATTCTTATTATCATTTTTTTTCTCCTTCTTCTTCCTCCTCTTCCTCTTCTCCATTTTCTTCGTCTTCTTCTACTTCTCCATTTTCTTCTTCTTCTTCTTCTTCTTCCTTTACCTCTTCTTTTTCCTCTCCATCTTCCCTATTTCTCTGAGTGAAAGTATCTGGCAACGAGAGACAGGTCGTGGTGACAGTAGGTACGCAGAGCTAATGCTTAAGGTCGTTGCAAAAGTCTAGTACCCAGGGTCGTCTTGTTGTCTTCAAGAGGTCATTTCGCCGGTGGTCGAGGTCGAAGTCGTGGTCGTTGGTTCTAAAGGAGGTCGAAGTCGTGGTCGGTGGTTCGGACATAAGGTGGCGTCACGACCAGGAGAGCGATGGTGATGATAAAGATGATTTCGGAGATGGAAGTTGATGGTGAGAGGAAAGGTTGAGTCTGTGGAGATGAAATATGGGAGAATATTTCTGTGGGATTTTGCAAATAATCTGAGATCCGTTTGGAGAATGTGGGATGCATGTTGTTTATGAACCGGACACAGAGAGTAAAGAAATAGACTGAGATTAGAAAAAGGAGCGTATTTTATTGTGTGTAGAAACAGTGTGCATTTTTACGTGATACCAATAAACACTTTTTTGATAAGTCATAGCACAACAAATATGAAAAATCGCATACATAAAACTTATGATAGCGGCGGAAGATCTTGTAAAAAGAAAACATCCACTTCAGCTACAAAGCGTTGACATAAAAGAAAAAAATAATAAAACCTCCCCAAAAATACAAAAAAAAATATTTTTATTAATATAATTTCGTATCACACTATAGTATTTGCCACCTGTAGCGATACCAGACTTAGCTTTAACAATTGCCAAAACTAGCTTAGTTGATGTATTATTATTTTTCATTTTAGTAGTTCACATTTAGTTGATATATTACTATTTTTTCTCAGTAGTTCACATACGGTATGAGTTTACGTTCTTTCACATACGACCAGTTCTTCGTAAGCGGATCTGAAGGAAGTGGAGTCGGTTAGATGGAGAAATTGTTTTATATTGTAGTTGCTCTTATCTTTTAGTTTTTTCTTCATTCTCGATCATTCTGTTTGTGTATGAGAGAATAATTTTTGACTGTACGTAAATACATAAAGTACCGAATAAGATTAAGGATAGGAAATAAGGGCATATGTTCTCCTTTAGTATTTTTTCCGGGTCACGATACTTATAAGTATGAATAATTTCCTTCTAATTTATTCTTCTAAGATTATGAGCAAAGAACGTTTATTATCATTGCTATTATCATTATTCCATATATCTTACGCACAGCCTATATTAACCCAAGTTCATAGAAAAAGTAAACAAATAAACAAATACATTAAAGTATTTGGATTCCATCTAATCGATCTCAAAAGAAGAAAAAAAGTCAGGAAAGAAAACATAAATTCTCATTATCTTTTTGATCAAGGCACAACATGCGTAATTTATTTCATGTCAAAAAGCTAAATGATTATGAAAGATATAATGTTGCGTGTCGATTTATTCTCAATCAATGTGCAATATGTGTATGAATTAAATTTACCTTGTGTCTCCGGGCTTCGTCTTGAAAGCATATCGGTGTTTTTCAATGTAGCTAGGCTCGTTGTGCGCATAATCTTCTAAGCTGGTTATATATATTTAGAGATAAAGATGATATAAAGGAAATTGATTTGTTGCTACTTAATTGTATTCGTTTCTTCTTTTTTTCTCTCATATTTTCAGCATTTTTTGTTGTTTTGTCTAAGATGTAAGACTCTGCATATGTGTAGAATTTATATCAAACAGACTCAATGTACATATTAGTTGGCCGTGATCATCTCTCTTAGAAGAAAGATGAAGGAAAATGAATTAAAACACTATTTATGAAACTACATCGAAAAGCAAATTCAACTGTTTGTACAAGGACTGGTTTGATCAACGCTGCAGTCTTGTAAACCGCTATTTGTGAAGAAGAGATCAATTCATTCTTGCTGTGGCTATGTGTTCCTACAGAGCCCATGTGCGTATAGGAAGTAAGCATGTACACCTACGTACATGCATGGAATACATTTAAATACATTCATACATAGATACACATATATACACATATGAGTCTGTGTGTGTGTGTGAGAGAGAGAGAGAGAGAGATTGAATGAGTGAGCTGTGTGTGTGTATGTGTGTGTGCATATGTGTATGTTTGTGTGTGTGTGTGTGTGTGTGTGTGCATATGTGTGTGTGTTTGTATGTGTGTATTCCCGCTGAGTGCGGAAATGTATGTGTATGCTTAAAACACATTTTGGCTAGACAGCACAAAATTAACACAATTCTGGTTTCGTATCACAATTCTGCCTTTTTCTCTCAATTCACAGCGATCACTATCAGTGCATAAAAATGTAACAAAGTAACTGTCTCAGCTTAACCATAGCCAGCAGAAAGAATGAAAACGAAGTTGATGCAGTTATCCTCGAAACCCTTGAACATAGAAAACGGTTCGGATGCATCATAAAAAATGCGAAAAAAAAATTTCAGGAGAAACTGGTAAAGTCTTGTAGTAAATGGTCAATTGCTTGCTAGAAATGTGGAGCCAAGGATGATGTTCTTGCTTTTATAGTAACTGTTAGGATAAGAACTTGTGTAAAAAAAAGTATATATATTATGCCTATAACGTTAGCCAAAACGTTATATACTGAAGGAGAAATTGCAACTAGATTTGTCTAGTTTTTTGTTCTTAGTAATAGAAAACAGATGAGAACCAAGTTTTATTATTTTGCTATTATGTATAACATACATGTACTACATAACAAGTCAGCTGTGTCAGAGAAGAAGAAATAAAGAATATTTGTTAAGTCCATCATTTTATTTACCCTTTTGCAAGCAGAAATTTCTAGCTGGAGGTGAAAATAGAGCAACAAGGATGTGAACAAAGTAGTAATAACAAGGAAAATAAACAGGGAATGGTAATAATTTTATGAATAAGTAAAAGAGTTTGAGAAAATACTTCTACCCCAGACAAAGAAATCTAATGAACAGGCGGCGGATGGTAACCCCGGCCATTCCTTTCACACAGAGGGTAGTTTAGAAGCAAACAAACATACAGCATATCACACCAAACAATATCCACTGTAATAAATGGAATTACACTAAATTATTTCTTATCTAAATTTATCCTCTACCCCAGACAAACAAATCTAATGAACAGGAACCCACATATAAATATCTATCACTATCCGTCAGTAACAACCAATAGGTAGATGGACATTGTCGATTTCATAAGGTCATCCATTCAGTGGAAGAAATTTCAAAAAGTGAATTATAACTGGAGAATGATTTTTTTGAAAAATGTGAGTGAAAGAGAATCACTGGAGGAGGGGAAAGGCGTAAGAAAAATAATGGAAAGAAAATATAATCAAAAACCTAATTAACATAATTACTTTGGGTGAAATTACAGACAATAACTAAGGGGAGGAATAATACTCCAACAATAACAATAATGATAATAATAATATGATGATAATAATTATGATAATGATAATAATAATATGATGATAATAATTATGATAATGATAATAATAACAGTAACAGTAATAATGATAACGATACTACTACTGCTACTGATGATAATAATAATGACAATAATCAACTAATAATAATGATTATAATGGAAATACTGATAATGATAATGATGATCATCATGACAATGATAATGATATTAATAAAGATAATAATAACGATAATGATAATACTACTACTACTAATAATAATAATAATCATATCGATGAGAATAATGATAAAAATTATATAAAAAACATTAACAAAAATGCTTTTGATAATAATGATGATGATACTGATAATGATAATAATGATAATGATAATAACAATAATGATAATAATAATAATAATAATAATAATGATAATAATGATAATAATAATAATAATGATAATAATAATAATAATAATAACAATAATAACAATAATAATAATAATAATAATAATAATAATAATAATAATAATAATAATAACAATAATAATAATAATAATAATAATAATGATAATAATAATAATAATAATAATAATAATAATAATAATAATGATAATAATAATAATAATAATAATAATAATAATAATAATAATGATAATGATGATAAGAATAAGAATAAGAAAATTTATAGTAATAACAGTAATAACAGTAATGATAATAATGGTGATGATAACAGCAATAGTAATGCTAATGATAATAATAACAATGATGATAACAAGAATGATAACATTGATAATAAAAATGATGATAACAGTAATGATAATGATAATGATAATAATGATAATGATAATTATGATCATAATAATAAAGATAAGAAGAAGAAGAAGAAGAAGCAGAAGGAGAACAATCATAATGAAAATAATGATAATTACATTGATGATAATAAAAACGATGATAACAATAATGCTAATAATGATAATAATAATGATAATAATGATAGTAGTAATAATAAAAGAACAACAATGATAATGACAATAAAGATTATAATAATCATGAATCCCGTATCACAAATCTGCTTTATGTTTGACCTTTCTAAACAGCTGTAATTTATCACCATAATTATTATTGTAATTATTCATGTTGTTTTTATTATGTTATCATTATCTCTTATTATTCATGTTATTTCTATTATGTTATTATCATCATTATCATCATTATTATAATTTTCATTATTATCATCATTATAATTACAACAGCATTTGGCCGTCAGCATGATACAGGCAAGGAATTACTCCACAATTACTCCACTACCTATATACATATATACAATATACATATACTGTATATACCTATATATAATATTGTATATACCTATATACAATATACAGGTAAGGAATTACTCCACAATTACTCCACTACCTGTGCGTGAAATGATAATGCTTAAGCCTCTTTCCTAACCCGAGAATGCTGGCTGGTATGAACGAGCTGTACCTTCCAGAAAAAATGTGGTTGATTAGATCTAGGTAATCAATGCGTGCCGTAATACGTATTATATATATATATATATATATATATATATATATATATATATATATATATATATATATATATATATATATATATATAATACGTCCGTGTGTGTGTGTGTGTGTGTGTGTGTGTGTGTGTGTGTGTGTGTGTGTGTGTGTGTGTGTGTGTGTGTGTGTGTGTGTGTGTGTGTGTGCGCGCGCGCATAGTGCCAGAGGGTGGAGTAATGGTACTATATTCCCGAGGTACTATAGAGGGAACGCCGAGGCATCTCATTAATCTAACAGGTTCTATAGGAAAGCAAAAATAAAGTCCGAAGGGTGCTTAAGGGGCACGCGTTCCCCTGACAATTAGATGAGCAATGCTCGCATACGAGGGCCTCAGGGGCAGGGGAGGAGTGCGAAAGGAGTGTATCCTTGACCAGAACTGCTTTCTGGCTCGCAATTATATATATGACATATTTACGCTCCTTTTTTATTGCTTCTGCTAAATCGAATTAAGAAGTAAGCCTTTTTGTGCATTACTTTTGTAATTATTTGTTTTATGAGATAATCTTTATCAAATGAATTGAGTAAAGTTTTTTTTTCGTGGAGGATTTCAAGGGGGATGCGAGAAAACGTGCGATCCATCGACCTGAAGACATGTCGACCGTCCACCGATGATGGCCAGTGAGTCAAGGCGCTCAACGATATACAAAAATAAAGATCATTGAAGTTATCTTTGCATTCTTACAGTTTTTTTTTACATAGGTATGTGTGGCCTAGGTTGCTTTGAATTTCTCTGCCTGGCAATTCAAACAAAAGGGAAAAGGCTACAACTCTTCAAATTACCACCCTGAAGTTATAGTTATATTGAAAAACAATACAAGCAAGATGGAAATTAATGACCCATTCTTGGTTAAAAACAATACAGGCAGGACTGACAAAAAGG
Source organism: Penaeus vannamei (assembly GCF_042767895.1). Taxonomy (NCBI): domain Eukaryota; kingdom Metazoa; phylum Arthropoda; class Malacostraca; order Decapoda; family Penaeidae; genus Penaeus; species Penaeus vannamei. The sequence goes on from NC_091589.1 coordinate 8,885,452, forward strand.
GAAATTGAGAGAAGAAAAATAAAGAAAAAAAGGACGACAGAATATTCTGTTTATAGATAGTACATTTCTTTGTTTTCTTTTGGAAGCCCTGTTCTTTTTCTACAGACATTTAACCCAAATAACAGCCATATTACTGAATGATAAACTTATTTACTTTCTTTTTGTTACTTATTACACAACTATTGTCAAAGATACCATTCAAGTCACTTTAAATGCATAAATTTTCTAAACTATTGCTGAAGTGTATATAAATGCAAATAAACTTTTACAATACACCTAAGTTAGCCTTAAATATTTCAGACTCCTCAATTATTCATAAACAGCAACAAATCCCAATACATTTGCAAAATTCTTCTTCCTTTACAAATCAGTTTTTGCATAATGATTTTGATTGGCATCATGATAAGATAAAGAAAGGCATATTTCCTTAGATCATTTTATTTTACATATAACACAAGCTAGACTCAAAAACTACAGTGCCCTCATCATATACTTTATCACTAACTCTCCTCATCATTTGTGAGTTCCTCATTCATTTTTCTCTTTTCATTCATTGTTCCTCCTGTGACGCCTGTGGTTCAGACGCAGCAGCTCTCAATGTAGAAAAAAGGGAGAAAATATACTTAAGCTGTTGAGAAGAGTGCACATTACAAGTGTAATTTTTTTCCGCAAACTACTGGAAATAACTTAGAGGCTTCTATCCCCAAATGACTGTTTTAAGTATTACATTAAATAATGATAATGATTAATATATATACAAATCCATTATAATATATAATATATATATATATATATATATATATATATATATATATATATATATATATATATATATATATATATATAATGAAAACTTTTAATATGACATAGGGAAATTAGTAAATTGTTAGAATTAACAACAAAAGTAAATAATATTTTTAAGTTTTGAATTGAATTGTAATCACATAATAACACTTACTTTTCATTTACTTTCTGTTTTGACTTGACAAATAAACAGCTTAAATGCCATAATAAAAAGTATATATATACATATATCAACATTCACCCTGCAAGTTAACAATCTTGTAAAAAAGGAAAAGCTATGGAATGTTAGGAAAAAATAAAAGAACGAACCCAAAAAGGATGATATAAAAAAGTAAAAAAAGAAAATAAAAAGGGGGGGGGGGTTGGAAGGGGCAGGGAAAACACACAACACAACTTAAAAATTAATTATTTGGTTGATATATCAGATCATTGACGGGAGAGTGACAACTGTCGAATGTCTCTCCTTTTCTCACACAGAGGCGCTTTGAAACCCTGCTGACTCGACTTACAGGATCACGTCATCTTTGTATACAATGTGTGTGTGTGTGTGTGTGTGTGTGTGTGTGTGTGTGTGTGTGTGTGTGTGTGTGTGTGTGTGTGTGTGTGTGTGTGTGTGTGTGTGTGTGTGTGTGTGTGTGTGTGTGTGTGTGTGTGTATATAGGTGTAGGTGTGTAGGTGTGTAGGTGTAGGAGTAGGTGTAGGTGTAGGTGTAGGTGTAGGTGTAGGTTTAGGTGTAGGTGTAGGTGTAGGTGTGGGTGTAGGTGTGGGTGTGGGTGTGGGTGTGGGTGTGGGTGTAGGTGTAGGTGTAGGTGTGGGTGTGGGTGTGGGTGTGGGTGTGGGTGTAGGTGTAGGTGTAGGTGTAGGTGTAGGTGTAGGTGTGGGTGTAGGTATAGGTGTGGGTGTAGGTGTAGGTGTAGGTGTGGGTTTAGGTGTAGGTGTAGGTGTGGGTTTAGGTGTAGGTGTAGGTGTGGGTGTAGGTGTAGGTGTAGGTGTAGGTGTAGGTGTAGGTGTGGGTGTGGGTGTAGGTGTGGGTGTAGGTGTAGGTGTAGGTGTGGGTGTGGGTGTAAGTGTAGGTGTAGGTGTGGGTGTGGGTGTGGGTGTAGGTGTAGGTGTAGGTGTAGGTGTAGGTGTAGGTGTAGGTGTAGGTGTAGGTGTAGGTGTAGGTGTAGGTGTAGGTGTAGGTGTAGGTGTAGGTGTAGGTGTGGGTGTGGGTGTGGGTGTAGGTGTAGGTGTAGGTGTAGGTGTAAGTGTAGGTGTGGGTGTAGGTGTAGGTGTAGGTGTGGGTGTGGGTGTAGGTGTGGGTGTAGGTGTGGGTGTAGGTGTGGGTGTAGGTGTGGGTGTGGGTGTACATGTGTGTAGGTGTAGGTGTGGGTGTGGGTGTACATGTGTGTAGGTGTAGGTGTGGGTGTACATGTGTGTAGGTGTAGGTATAGGTATAGGTGTAGGTGTAGGTGTAGGTGTAGGTGGAGGTGGAGGTGGAGGTGGAGGTGTGTGTGTACATGTGTGTAGGTGTAGGTGTGCTTGTGCGTGTGTAGGTGTAGGTGTAGGTGTGCTTGTGCGCGTGTGTGTGTAGGTGTAGATGTGCATGTATCATGTATGCATGTATGTAAAGCTACAATGTGAGAATCATCTTGTGATATAAATTAACTTCCATATATGAGTATTATCATTATTTATCTTGAAAATTAGACAAAGATTAAATTGGGCAAATGACCAAAAAAATTAGTAGTTTAAAAATGTCTAAGCAAAATTAGACCTAGGCACTTAAAACTATATTCCTGGAACTTAAAAACATGCTAATGTTTATATACGACTGTAAACACACAGTACATTCGTACATTTGTGTCCGACAAAACAGTGGTTTCACCCTGTCATTAACAGCTTTTCCATGATCCAATGGCCTTGAAATATAGTTAAAAGAATATCATTGTGACAATAAGAAAATAATTATGGCACATGAGTTAAATAAAACTTGGCAGGAGGATGAATACGTGAGAGAGGTTGGGAGAGGGAGAATATATATATATATATATTTCATTAAATATGCAGACATTTTGTTTAAAAGTATACAGTTTTTGAAGGCCTATCAATAAATTTCACAAAATCATTATTTTCTCCAGATCTGCAATAATTTCAACCATAAGGTTTGTTATACATTGACCTAACCTTTATTTCTACTGTTTTCTTAAGCATATTATCCCAACTTCTTGAAGAAGTACTTAATTATCACATGAATAAATGGAACGTTGTTTGTTAACTGATTGAGATATCTTTAGGTGCTCAAGTCACTCAAAATATAAATAAATAGTCATATACCTTAATTACATAACTTTTGTGAACAGAATAACCAACACAAAAATGGATAAAAAGAAAAGAAAATCACAAAAGACTAACCACTAAAACACAAAATCACAACACCAGACATTTTACCAGACTTCTGACTCGCGAATTTCAGACAAGTGGACCAGTCAACCACCAACTGTGTGAGACCTAGTTCCCCTTTTTCCCTTGAACAAAACTAATAAACACACGATCTATAAACAAGCAGAAGCCAATAACAAAAAATACAATCTAAACTTTTAAGCACAAAAAGACCAAAAAGACTCAATCACAATACTCTCTTGACAAAACACAGGACAAAATGGTAGACTGGTGGGAAATCAAAAATATCATTTGAGAAATAAAAACAGTGATTAAACGGACACCGTTACATGCCACTCACAAGGAGAAAACTGCAAAACTACATTACAGTTTAAAAAATGTAGACCAGGTACTGTTCCCCCACATACTGTTCAAGGGGTCCATTACCATGAAAGATCTTGCTATGACTAGAGAATTGCATTTTGCATGACCCCAAAAACCTTCACTCTGGATAAACTGGCTCTCCTTTGCTACATTGGCCACTTTAGTTCACTTTTTTACCACCATCAATTTCAATTTATTGAATTTTCAAAAAATGAGTAAAAGAACGAAACAATAATTCTAATAATTACTCAAAATCTGTATTTTCTAACAAACCTTTTGCTATTCTTCTTTTTTATGAATATCCTTTAGAAAATCTAATAGGTAAACTCAAATTCTTAAAAAAGTTCTTGTGCAGGATGTAAAAGCCAACTTTTCCTAACTCTCATGAGAAATGCTAATGAATGAGAGGCCATGAATGAACCATGAGGGGGGGATGACTGGAGCATCAGGAAGGGTTCAGAACCACAAACAAGGACTAAAAGGAAATGCTGAGGAATTAACGCATTTCACACGCATTATGTTGAAGTAGCAAATTGTCAATAATAGTTACATTAAGAACAACAGCCGTAAATGATGATTATAATAATAATAAATAATAAAAATAATTATCATAATAATAATGATGATGATAATAATAATAACAATAATAATAATAACAATAATAATAATAATAATAATAAAAACAAATACAGTGATAAAAACTTATAATAATAATAATAGGAAACAACACATGGGAAGGTTCTGCAGACTGGGCCATTTTGATATAAAACGAATTACCAGCAATAATCAAAATCAACATCAAAATCCGTGAGCGAGTAGCAACGCGTGGACCGAAGGGAACTTGCCTCGAAGGACTGGAGGGAGAAACTACCACATGTACATCCACATCAACACATAACTATAGGCACATATTGGTGGGAGGCTTTGCACAACAATCAAGGATATCACGGACCTCGCCTCTCACTCTCAACTGAGGTGTTACTTTCATTTCTTTCTTTCTTTCTTTCTTTCTTTCTTTCTTTCTTTCTTTTTTTCTTTTTTTTTTTCTTCTTCCTCTCCAGGTTCTCGACTGAAAGTACCTTCTTAAAACAGTGGGATGTCTTCTGAAAGGTCTCTAGTTGGACTTTGGGGAGACTCAATAAAGACGGGATGCCTAAACTACTACAAAGAATTTTGATGACAAATACTTACGGCCATCATGAACCTGTAAAATCTTTATTCATGACTTTGCCATTTGCAATATAATTACATAAAAAATGACTGAAAATTCCCGAAGAATATAATTCACAATTTCCCTGCACTAAAACAAAGGAGTCAAAAGAGATACCTTGCATCCCACTGTTACTCTCTCTAACCAGCCAAGAATCAAGGGAGCAAGCCACCTGGGTCAAGCTTTCTGCATTGGAATCACTAGCCCTGAATCACGCAAACTGCCAACAACCTTGTGACAACCTCCAACCACCAGTCTGTGGTTCTAGACCTCTTGCAGCACAGCTGGCACTGCTGGCCAGTTCTGCCACCTACACCAATTTGAAGAGACAGACCTCCGGCATCACAGACGTGAGAGGTTATGATGAATGGACCTGGGTGGGTGAGGCTGGGGTAGAGGGAGGGGGTATGTGACGCGCTATGAACAACAACTGCTCTCTATTTACACACGTGACGTTGACTACACGCCTTCTTTACCATAGACTAACAAAACTGTTATGTGTCTTAAAATTCCTTCTGTATTTTGTTGCTATTCCATTTCGCTTTTATTCTCACTCTACAAGTCCTTTGCATTGTTACCTCATGATGGCAAGCCAGGGGAAACTTCCAATCAAAGGTCACTGCACAAAGAACCGTAGGACTAACATATGCTGAAACGCACAACTACTACCATTTTTATTTTAATATATTTTTTTTAATGAACGACACACGTCTACCTCTACATCAACTGAGCTGCGTGCCAGCAGTGAGGGTGTTAGCGAATCTGCCACGTGAGCATTGGTCTTCTATCTCTGCAACACTAAGTCAGTGCAAACCAGGACCTTGGGTTTCGAAACTGGCGCCGAGCTAGCAACAGCGTGGAATCATAAACGTTAACTTTGAGTTCATACACTTGAACTTTATAAGAGAAAACTAAAAAAATTAAAATTTAAGTATGCATCTAATAATCCAAAAATAAAATGAGACTTGCAACAACAGCTATGGCTACAAATACATACTCTTTGCTACGAGAACAGATGTGATCTTTCATATAAGATATTGATATACAGAACTGTACATAAACACATCTAATAAAATAAGTGTTGAAGGCAGAATGCAGCAAGAGCAAAATCTGCCTTCCCTGAATGTTGGAAATTACGTTACTGCTAAAATGCTAGCAAATGGCACACTAACAAAATTATAAAAATAATAATCGGTTCAGACCTCTATCAAAATACGCATTACAAATAATATCAAGCTCCGCACAGGAAAGTGTCGAGGATGGAAGTCCCTAATACATTAATAATCATAATATATATACATATATTTATATATTCAAATACCTATTTACCTGTGCACATATATGCATGATGAAACTTTCATCTCTAAATGTCACCCTAAAATGTTATCAGAAAAAATCTTTCTTTAACCATTCTAGAGCAACAGAAATAACAAACCTTTTAACGCACTATATACAGATACGGATAGTTTATATACTGAGATAAACAACTTTCCTTTTTTTAAATCTGTAAGGTGACTAAGTACGCCTTGCAGCTGCAGTATCTCCTTTACATCATTCCTCCGAGCAAGTCGAAACTTCTTTCCCCTCTTTCTAAAGCTTCAAGAAATGACAAAGTCCCATCCTCTCTTATTCTCAACTCTTTGTCTGCAATGTTATATATGACACAATAGTCATTAGTCAAATAAGGCTCTATCCCTTTTCTTGCAGCTCTTGCAGAGGTGATTGAATTATATCACTGAAAAGTGCATATCCTATATAACCTGATTAATATTTTGAGGAATACAGAGTAAGAGGTAGCAAGAGGAGAGACAGAAGAGAGAGAGAGAGAAATGGGTGAAAGGGAACAAATTTTTTAAAATTATAAAAACTCAATCATGAACACATGATGGAAATGCAAGCACAATGGCCAGTGTGGAATGAAAGGTCAATATTGTGAGTACAATTTCAAAAACCTACTTCCAAGTCCACATGCTGCATTCCTCCAAACCTCCGCACTACTATTAAAACTCTTTGTATATATACAAATATCCATTATCAAATTAAGATAGAACTCTTAATCCAAAAATATGGAATGTTCTGGAGAATTTTAGTGACCCAACAGTCAAAATTTTAACAAGCTAAAAAGGTACCATTTGCGAGAACTTCTTTTCATGATAATTCCGATTCAATCCGGAATCGCTCCATTCAAATGCGTTGCGTAAAGGAGCCATTATCGCCAGAGAGTGAGTGTGGTGGTCTCATGAAATAGAAAAATCTCTTAAAATGCCAACTATGTCGGTCTTTAAGCCACCTGTATATTTGTCATCCTATTTTACAATCTCATCACCACTTCAAAGAATGACTTAGCATTGCAGAAAAGGATTTTTCTTTCATATTTCTAGGGGTTTTCCTTTTTCCTTAAAAACCTATGACACTTATTTGTCGTGTCTTAACGTTGTATAGCACTTCTGGCAGACTCTCACAGGTTTCAGGATGCGTAGACGAGATATTTCTGATTCAAATCTACTGCACCTGTAATGAGAGGAGAATATTAGGAGCAGAACCATGAATGACTGAGCATAAGAACATTTTAAAAAATAAAAAATCCATAACAGTTGACAAAGACCAAATACTGAGTACCTCCATCTCTTATGTACACTAAATGCAAAACTATGTATGCATGCGCATACGAACACACAAATACCAAAATCTATTCACCCCACCCACTCACTAGGCACATGCCTCTACATAAGCAAATATACATACATACTCACTCAATCCCTCAATCACTCCTTCATCCAACTCAGTCAGTCAGTCAGTCAGTCAGTCAGTCAGTCAGTCAGTCAGTCAGTCAGTCAGTCAGTCAGTCAGTCAGTCAGTCAGTCAGTCAGTCAGTCAGTCAGTCAGTCAGTCAGTCAGTCAGTCAGTCAGTCAGTCAGTCAGTCAGTCAGTCAGTCAGTCAGTCAGTCAGTCAGTCAGTCAGTCAGTCAGTCAGTCAGTCAGTCAGTCAGTCAGTCAGTCAGTCAGGCAGTCAGTCAGTCAGGCAGTCAGTCAGTCAGTCAGTCAGTCAGTCAGTCAGTCAGTCAGTCAGTCAGTTGCTCTCCCAATTGTCTCATTCATTCACTTGCACATCCACTCCTTCACTCACCCATTCATTCAACCCACTCAAATCCCTCATTCATTCAATTGTTCTTTCACTTGATCATTCATTCAATCACTCATCTTTCTCTCTCTCAACTTCCTACCTTGAGCAGAATAAATGTCCGCAATTCCTGCAATGGTGCCGCCGCTCATAGATGCTAAACTTGACCTGGCAATGGGCACAGGCATCACTCCCATCATCGCGGACCCAATGGTCAGCCACAGCTCGTCCTGGCTGATCTGGCACGCTCCAGGAGAATACCCTCCCTCGGGCGTCTCCTACCAACACTGTCCGATGGTCCCTGGGATGGAAGAGGTAATCAGTCACTTATGTAGGGATCTGGCCACCAAACAGTGCATAATGAGTATCCTTTCACTACGCAAGACAAACCTAATAACCAGTAAGATAAAAGAAAAACTCTGGAAAAATATGGACATAGATACCATTACTGAAATGTCAGAGAAAAGAACAATCCCTTTAGGATTCTCAGAAAATCCTTAGAAAGCAAGGGTCCCTAAAAACATCTAGGAATATAACATATATTAGCAAAGTGAAAAATCCTTTGACTCTTTCTTTCTTTACACATGTTTCAAAAAAATGTATTTCCAAAAACACCACTGTCATAGCAAAATAATAAGAGGTTAAACGTCATCAGGGAATCCATACAGTATCCAAAGCAGAAAATTTACAACATTCGGGAAAGAAAAGCTCATACATTTATAGATGTAGCCCTTTCAACCCTAGCATATCTATCATAGGCCTTTTCCATTCTTCACTCATGCCAAGTTGGCTTGTCATAACAGAAAAAACGTACTTTGAGACTGCCAAGGTTGTAACTGAAGCTGGCTCTGTGTTATCTCTTCGGTCATAGGCTGTGTGCATGGTTAACTTGCTGCGGAAAACCAGCTGACATGCCCACTTCATTCCTGTGGAAAATAGAGCAAAATTAATTATACATTTGCATTCTGATGATACTTGTACATAGATACACAACCAACCTACATCAAATGTCAATCAATCATATTATACTATACTAACTAATTACAAGGTATACAGCAACAATGCAGCTTTAACATGGTGACTACAATGCCTGTACCACTGTCATTTTTAGTCTCATATCAGCAGTCCCTCCCTCTTCCCTCTTCCCATTCTTCCCCCATTTCCCCCCTTTACCTCTCCTCTCTCCTCCTCTCTCCTTTCCTCTCTCCTCCTCTTTCCTTTCCTCTCTTCTCTCCTCTCCTCTTCTCTCCTCTCCTCTTCTCTTCTCTCCTCTCCTCTCCTCTCCTCTCCTCTCCTCTCCTCTCCTCTCCTCTTCTCTCCTCTCCTCTTCTCTCCTTTGCTCTACTCTACTCTAGTTTTTTCCTAGTATTTACCTCTGTTGCTCTTTTATCTCCACTATTTCTTCTACCTCATCTTACGCCTCCTCTAACTCTTACCTGGCATAAGAGGATTTCTTGGCAGCTTCTTTTTGGCTTCTTGCACAGCTGTCTGCTGACTCTGAGCCTCACGCACCTCAGAGTCCGAAATAAGAACAAAGGCATCACTGTCTGCAAGACTTGTCTCGCTCTTGCTGGTCTGGAGACGATGGTCTGGTCCACGCTGTCCATCATGCGCCACACCTCTCTCGATGGTGCTTATGGCTCTGGCTACACCTGCAATAATGGCCGGAAAGAGTGATTTTACATTCAGAAGAAACCAGAGAAGTATAATTTAGTTTATGAACATGAAATTTCAAAAAAGAACTTCAAAGAGAAAGAGCACATGTGTGCTAAGCAACAAGAAAATCAAACCAATCATGGCCCACCAACACACCTTGAGGGTAATTGGAACTCCTTCTCAATACAATGTCATCCTGAGCCTCAAGTGACTGTGACTGTGAAGTTTCTATGCTCGGTGTACTAATGGTGGAGATAGAGACAGCAACTTGTCTGTGCAGAGGTCTCTTTTCCTTGCCCAATTTCTCTGGACTATGCTCCTGTGTAATGCAAAAAATAAAACAATTCTATATTCAAATTGATATTACACAAAGATAATGCTTACAATGCTTAATCTGTATGCTCATTGTATGACTTGAGTACAGGAAACACATTTATCCAGGTCTGCATAAAAAGGGGAAAATACAAACCGTCGTCTCCACCACAATTTCCTCCTCACTGGTGGCCAGTTTGGTTGGATCAGCAGACACAACAGTATAGGAATCCAGGTCTACTGCCCCCATGTCCTCGGAGGCCTCCGCCTTGTCACTCTCCTCGACGTCGCTCTCTCCCTCCTCAGACAGGCTGCTCTCACTCACACTCTTGGTCAACAGAGCTGGTGTGGAAGAGGTGGCATTGTTAGCTTTAGGGAGAACAGAAACTTGACAATCCTCCCAAGGAACAACTTTAAAAAGTATGGTCGATGAAATAAAAGGACAAGGACAGGGACAAGGACAAGGACAAGGACAAGGACAAGGACAAGGACAAGGACAAGGACAAGGACAAGGACAAGGACAAGGAGGAGGAGGAGGAGGAGGAGGAAGAGGAAGAGGAGGAGGAGGAGTAGGAGTAGGAGTAGGAGTAGGAGTAGGAGTAGGAGTAGGAGTAGGAGTAG
>NC_091589.1:8900920-8913420 GCF_042767895.1 Penaeus vannamei
ATAAAAAAGAAAATGGATATTTATATACATTTTTCCTTCTTAGTTCTAACCTAATTTTGTGTTGGAGTTGTATATAAATTAGTCTACTTGAAAAGTTTTTTTGTTTTTATTTTTTCTTAATCGGGTTATTGAGGAGGATCTAGAAAAGCAGAACAAAATACTTCCAAACCAATAAATATCCCAGACATATCAAAATGGAAATGCAGTACCAATAACTTCCGACTAAAACATAAATCACATTTGCTCCCATACATGACTACTGCCACAAACTCACTGTCTGCTCATTAATAGCCAGGGCAGCCACAGGGGCCTCATGAGGGATGAGCTGCCTCACAAAAGCTTTCCGTGCCAAATCCCAGATAATGGCAGAGCGATCTCTTGATCCTGACACCAAGAGGCCATAGGCACTACTCGCTGCCAGGCACGTAATGCCGTCACTATGGCCATAAAGTGATTTCTTATGGACCAACTGACGCTTGATGATCTCATAAACATTCACCACCTGCAGTGAAGAAAAATAAAATGAAATTAAGAATTATATAATCTATACTCTGTCCATTTGAATACAAATGACAGCAATACTTGAACATCAAAAAAACATCAAAAAAAGCCCAGTAACCAAAGAAGCTCCCATCTGCCTAGCTATTACAACTGGCTGTGCAAACACCAGTTTTGAATGTTCTTGAACCTATTCATCTTCCAACAAAAGAGAAAAGGCAATCTGGAGTAAGGCATTCTTCTCTATTAAAGCTTAAAATCCCCTTTCATAACAGGCATTGATATATCAACACTCGCAAACCTAATAAACTCTGAAATGATGGTCTAACTCAAGCTTTCTACCTTGATGGACAATTATGAAGATCAGATTACTACATATAAGCTACACTCATGAAGAGAGCTATCATGGTAGAGTGTAATCTTTTTTATATATTGGTTTTAAATTTTCTGTATTTTTTATATTGTGTGTGCATTGATACTGCATATTCTTTGAGACCAAATTTGTTGAGGTACCTAAATTAGGGGAGAGATCCCCGTTCAGAAAAACTCGGTGCACAATTTTCTGGCACATCATTGACATGCCAAACAAGACAAATTGCTTTGACATTAGAAAGTAAGAATAAAATAACTGATCACAGATTAGCATACTAAGAGCTTGTCTTATTTTCTTAGAAAAAATAAATACCATATATAAAAATCTACCAAATATGTTTTTTATGCAAAGATTTGTGAATGTTTTCATAGCCTTCCCAACTATTCAATAAGTCTTTAAATCCACTTGGACACTACCGACATATTTTGAGAGCATGTGATTCAAAAACAAATACAAAACTTTGAGAGAACTGAAAAAGAAAATTGTAAATATCATAGAAATCATTCCAATAAACAAATAAATATAGGGCAATATATATTTGAGACACATATGAAAGAGATTTGGTAATATAGTTGTAATATACTTGCTAATTTCAAGATTCTGTGTTTTTTCAATAATAGGGTCTATGTTGCTCTCAACAAATATGTCATTTTGAAGTCAAATGTCCCTTTTCATCGAATCTAACCCAATGCAACCAAGAATGATATACATATCATCATTACACATAGTTGGCTTCACAAGTACTTTGTTACAATTGAGCCAATTTACCCCTTTTAATTTCTGATTCTCAAAAAAATCGTATTTTAGCCTATGATCCTACTAGTAATGTTAACAGCTTCAAAATGATCATAATGTCTATAATAATAACAGCACTGATATTGATAGCATTAACAAAAAATATATACCTTTCTTGAAAACCCAAGGCATGCCAAAATCAGGTGAGGTCACAAGGTCTGAGGCCTACTAATTGAATCCTTGGTGGCTGGGCACTTGTGGAGGCATCTATGTGTAAAGACTTCACAACACAATACTACAGAGAACACTACATTTTCCCAACGGCATTAGGTTAAAACATCTACAAAAATACAAATAATCATAATGCCTTACTGTTGAGGTCCCTGCAGTTATTATAGTCTTGTTGTTAGGGCATACAGCTGCTAAAATCTCTCCATTCTGAGGAGTTTCACTCACTAACACTGCACGCTCACTCTCATATCCACCGATTCGAAGGCTGTAAAAAATTAATAAATTAGCATATAAAAAAATACCCTAAATATTTATCTAAAGAATATTTTAAAAACGTTTCCTTCTCTAATCTAATGTATAGAAACTAACTAAAAAAATCTGTTACCATGACAGAAAAAACAAAAAATGTCAATGGCAATACACATATTGAAACAGTAACACAAAATATTACATTGTAAATATACTTGCCTCTGATCTGCGAATCCCCAAGCCAAATATCGTTGGTACGTTGGAGGGATCAATGTCTTGTTCTGCTCTACAGCCAGGATGACCTTGTCTTGTGCAATGATCTGTCCTACAGCCCCCTTCACTTCTGCGGGGATATTGGTAAATTACTGTTTATCTTGCAAAAGCAATCACTCTAAACTGAATGAGGGCACAAACCAATGCCAAAATCTATTAGGGAAAACCTATCGATATAAGACATGACATAATGCTACACTGTACTACAACTACCATTTTAAAAAGAATTTAAAACAATTATTTCTAAGACATCAGAAATTGGATCAAGATCATGATACCTTCAGCAAAAATCACACCAGGGAGATATAGGCTAACCTTTGACGGGCTGCATGGTAGGCCTAAGATTATCCAAATTCTGATAAAAGACTTTCTCGAGAGGTGTGACAGATGGGGCCTGAGAGAGAGGCCCACCATCGATCAGCGAGGTACGTTGGCCTGAGAGCTTCTTACAAGGATGAGGCTTGCGGAAGAGTTGTTTGGGAATCTGGCCAAAGTTGTTGATGAAGCCGATGGTTGCGTTCTTCTTCAGTGGGTCATCAATGCTGTAGGGAAACACACATCCCATGAAGGTATATCAACTACAGAAAGCAAAATCATTAATTTTGTACTTCCTCATTTTCTCAAAAATGAGGAACTACTTTGCATCAGCCAACAAATAACGTAAAAAAAATCAAATCAATATCCCATATCATTATCCAATTATTACATTACCTGTAAATATCCACATTTCCCTCGTAGAAGAGGTGATGGAAGACATTAACAGCCTCGACTGCAGGCTGTCCTTGCTGCTTGTACCCAAATATCAGGTCAATCCATTCATGCAAGTGTGCTGAGACATAGTCACACTCCAAGGCTGCTCTGTGCAAGCGAATGAATTCCCGTGCATCGCCTTTGGCCCATGGGGGAAGCACAACATCGTCTAGCTGTGTCCCACTCTGTTTACAACCTAGGAAGAGAATTTGAAGTTTTGATCAATGTAATTTAATGACATTTTCACACATATGCAACTAAACAACTGGAGTAGCTCCTTGATGTAAATTCAGTCTAACAGAGTTAAATGGAACCAACAAAATATAATAATACTACACACTGGAATACCAAATGAAGTGTCATACTGGTATAGCCAAATGTAGCCAAATTATCCGTTTACAAATCTGCACCAAAAACTTTAACTGCTTATCATACACACATTTACTCAACAAACCTTGTGTAATCAAGAGCCTGAGCAAGGCCTAAAGATGTACATTCATAAACTCTACACTTAAAAAAAAAAAAAAAAAAAAAAAAAAAAATTACTAACCTAGGTCAAATCTATTGGAATTGATGAGGAATTCCGGTAAATAGAAGAACTCAGGAATGAGTTCCTTGACATCAGCCATGTTGTTCCGTGAGGCAGAGTGCCATGCCTCCTTCATGCTGTGGAACATACGGTCAGCCAAGTCGAAGTGGCCACCCTGGAAGAATATCCAAGAGTTGAATTGAAATGTCAATCAAAATCTAAAAATATTGATTTTTTTAATTGCTTCAAGGGTAATACTAATATGTTAATATCTAATGGTAGTAAATACTAACTGCAACTTTGTAAACCTGTTACAAATAAATAAAAAACAATGAGCAGAATGTAATATCTACACTTTTCTGTAAACACAAAAAAAGTAGAAATACTTTAAGGAACTTATGGGACAACAGCATACAATAATTAACAGTAATTCATATACATATAAATAATATATTTATGATCTGGGTTTCCAATAAATTAAGGAATATAATTCAAATATTCAAAATCATTATCTCAAAACAAAGTACACTTTAGACTACAATTTTTCTGACCACTTGTTCTTCTCATCATACCATTAAAAAAAATGTAAATAACTTTTTGTGCTCAACTCAAAGAAGCCATATATACCTTATTATTAGTTTAGTTATGTTGTTGCTCAACAGTGACATATATCTTATGCTGCTTCCCCTGTCCCATCTAAAACAATCACTATTCTTAGCAGATAAAGCCACTTTTTCTAAGGCTGTGGAGTAAACTCACTTCTTGTAGTAAGGAGTAAATCAAATCTCAGCAGACATATTTCCCTCAAAGGGTTAACAACAAGAGACTTACAAGTAGCCAAATAAAATTAGCCAACTAGAAAATTATTCCACATTAAATCTCACAACTACATCCCATCTAACAAAAACCTCACAAATGAAACTTTATTTATTACAGAATTAAAGTTGTAATACTAATTATAACAGTGCAAGGATAACACAATACATGTTATAACATCTATTACACCATGATAAAAAAAAATAAAAGTGAAAAAAAATACAAACTATTCTAAACGTACCTGTAACCTGAGAAAGTGTTGAGTGAAGGGCTCCATGCGGACGAGGTAGGAAGAGACTATCATGGCCGAGGAGTAGTGGGTGCCGTAGTGGTAGGGCGGGGTCTCGCCCGAGGGGTCATCCCACTCCCGGTAGCGCTTAGCAAACTGCTCCAGCCTCTCGGGGGTCTGTAGGGCAGTGGCAGGATCAAGGTGGGGGTCAGAGGTGTGATAATACTAAAACGTTATTTCTGTAAATATTTTCTTCATAATAAAATATGAAAATCAGAGAAATATCTAAAATTCAAGTAAAAAGGAAAATGGACAAGGAAAATAAAGATTACACGAAGAGAAGAAAAAATAAAAGAAAAAAAGTTGTAAAACAGAAACAAAATCTGAGCTTCACTGAGAGCTTATGAGAAATGCAAAACACAAAAATAATAAAAACAATCAAAGAGAAAGTAAAGTACAGTAAGAAGCACAAGGATTTTAAAAAGGATAAGATAAGAATGAAAAAAGCAAAACTATGAGGAAGAAAACACCGACCTGTGCCCCCATAGGCTTGGAGAGATCCCTGAAGGTGATGGAGCTTGTCAGGTCCAGTTCCTCAGACGCATAGTCGGCCAGGACCCAAGGGAAGATTGGGTACTGCATCAAGTCATTGTATGACCTACCAGCCAGTGTGTTCAAGTGCATGAGGTACTGGAAGTTGCTGATTTCACCACGCTGGAAAATAGCAGTTTCAATTACTTTCACTGAGAAGGCTGGTTTTAGAAAATATAAAGAGCTGTCATAAATTGTACCATACACAAAGATTCTTCCTATAAGAGGTCTATCAAAACTTACTGTAAAACCATCACTTACATTCTACAATACTCTTTCTAAATAAGCTAACTTACCACCCATCTGTGCGTAACCGAAGTTTCTCCAATTATAGACGAGAACAGACCTCCAGCCTGCTCTACACTTGCAGACCGCCTCTGGCCTTCAACAGACTGCTGTGCATTGTCTGCCAGGCCTGTGCAGACTACCATCAATCTGGAGAAGAGAATAATTTTACAATTCCTCCATCAGTTCTGTTAAATGCTTTTGAAGTCCCAAATAACTAGTGTACTCTGAAAGTGATTTGTTTGAAGGAAATGCAAAACTTTCCAATAATAATGCATATTCCAAGAAGTAATATCATTGACTTATATGAAGATACAATATTAATAAAGATATGTAGCAATACTAAAATAACAATGATTTCCTTCAAAACTGACCTCTGATATATTTTATTACGAAGTTTCCTAGGTAAGGCAAGTAAGTAGTTTCTGCCATCAGATGAGAAAATCTCCAGAGCAATGGGTTGCAATAAGTATCTGAAAATAAAAGAAATAGGAATTTACATATCTGATAAATTAAACTGGAGTGAGCATCATGTCTTAATATTTGAAGTAAATAATTACAGCAGATTATTTGGTCTTTAATCATTCACAGGTCTTCAAAGAACTTTATAACATAATGCACACCATAAAGAAGAAAATAAAAAAGTAGAAAACCCTTCAAAAATCAAAGACCCCTTCGGCAGATGTATCTAAGAAATAACAACATATTATACCATATAATCATTAGACAGCCTTTATTCACCTTCTTTGGTGCACTTCCCGGATTTCATCATAATGGAACTTGGAACATGCATGGTGTTCCAGACTGGTCATGGGGTTGGTTGAAGGGATGATGGGCTCATGCGTTCCCTCAGGTAGCGAGGCAATGTCCCTGATCTCCCGGCACTTGAGGAGGGTGAAGCCATCCACAATGTAGAAGTGCTCACGGCCAAAGAGCAGCAGCCCCTCGATGGTGTCCAGGCCTTGAATCCTTGCACATCTGAACATGTGGCTGATCTGGAGTAATATAAGGATAGTTAATTTCAATTAAGAAGTTTGTTTCTATTACAACAATCACATCTTAGTGAACCACTTTCTGGTAAAATGTTTGCAAAAAGGCTCTAGAAAAAAATAAAAATACATGATTACATATGATTCAATTATGCATTTAGTCTCTTACTCACAACAGGATTAACCAATAAGAAAGAATATCATTAATCAACAAAAAATATTTAAACAAAGAAATGGAAGAAAAATATTTATAGACAACAATAATAACTTCAGAACTTGAACTAAACATGATTCCTTTACCTTTTCACCATAGTCTAACAGCCTTAAGAGAGTCTGATTATCAGGATTTTGGGAGTCATCTGTAGGTGTGTTGGAATCCTGGCCCACCATTTCACCGATGTCTAGGGTGTCCCCTTCATCATCAGCCTCAGAAGCTGCTCTGTTATTTAGGCCTCCACTCTTCACAATTGCACCTTGCAGCCCCTGGACATCTAGTGTGAAAGGAAGATTCATAAAACCATAAGTAGGTGTTACAAAATATTTTTTATCAACTTTTCTCAACCAGTCAAAAGGGAGATGGTTCACATTTCTTATTTTTTTGAAGCAACACACAAGTTTAAAATCCATTCCTCTTAGCAAACAACTTCCAAAGTTCCTACCTATATCAGACACTTCTCTTCCTGCAAAGCTCTCGTTTTCAAGGTTGGTTGCCTCCTCCTCAATAACAGGTTCCTTTTCATGCACCTCAAGATCCGTGAGACCCTCAGGGCGTCGTCTCTCTGCATACTCCTTGCTGTCGAAGCTTGTGGCCACTTTGTACTTGAGGTGACGCTATGAATGGACAAACAGATAAGCATTCATAACTGAATGGCACTGAGAGTGTGTGCAGTTGTCCCAAGACAATAAATTGACAATTCATAAGCAATTTCTGTAATCATGAAAAAAAAAAAAAAAAAAAAAAATGATGTACAGGCATGTGATGGAGCATGTAACTGTGTTTGATGACAAAGTAGTCAACATTGCCTTAAGAAATGTTTTTTTTTTTTAATCATTTAAACCACATATCAACTCACATTTTCGTAATTCTCTGTTTGGGGTTTGAAAGGATAGTGCTTGTAGAAGTGCCTGTTCTGGACCATCTTCTTCCTCATGCGACAAGGTCCTTCCGTCGCATCCAAGATCCATTTATTCAGGCGTGAACCCTTCATCGGACCCCAAAGTCCTCGCTCCCTCGTCAGCTCCCTCTCACACCTCTCCCATGACTCCCAAACATAACTTGCCATGTGTTTCTGTTTCTGTAATGGAAGTCTTGACTTTAGGATCTCTTTTAAAGGTAAACTGGCGCTCATAATGTATCTGCAGTTCATCTACTGATGCAAGGCATGCATGTGTACACATAAATAGCTCTTAAGTGCTTCATCATATAAGAGTCAGTTAAATAAGCCTACCTAACATTTCTTATTTACCAAATTCTTTAAATATTCAGTATAAACTTAAAACCATAGAATTAATATTACTGCTATTAATGTTACCATAATGAACATTATCCTACTAAAAATACAAATAACAGTAATAATAGTAAAACAAATAAATACTTCCCTAAAATTCAAGGAACAGCATAAACTGGTGAGGTCATGTAGTCTTACTAAATGATTCAATAGTGACTAAAAGTTTATGGAAATACCTATGTGAAAAAATAAAAATAAATAAAATCATAGTGGACACTTCATAGTACACAATCGATCAACTCACCTGCAGGTACTGCCTGTGCTGCAGGTCCACTAGATCCCCAATGATGGAGATATGGGTGAAAGTGGCCATCTGCACATCTGACATCGGCATGTTGATCTTGCGGGTAACAATGCTGTCTTCCCTTCGGCCCTTTGTCCTTGATGCCAGCCTCGTCAAGCCTCCAGTCACCTTCTGTAGCTTCTGCATATATCAAATTTGTTCATGAGGATAAAACAAGACTAAAAGATGTATATACAAGTACATGAAGACACAACTTAAGATCATGTTGGATGTATCAACAGACAAAAAGAAGATCCAAAAGTTCAATGATATGACATCAAAGACCTTTTTAATCAAATTATCTATATATGTACTTACATTTGTGACACTTTGTATCTGGGTTGGGATCTCCCAGGGTAGCCTATAGGACTGCTTCTTTTCCCCCTCAAGGAAGGCTAGCCAGAGTTTGTGCGAGGCTTCATTAACAAGGTCCCGCACACTTGACAGCTCTGGAGCCTTCCCACCTCCAGCACTGAGTGATACTTTGTACACCTAAGAACAGATAAATATTATCATTAACATTTTAGCACATTACATAACATTAGATATTTCTTACTGCTAAAAACCACATATATATTCATTACTGCTATACACCACATATATATATTCTTGTAAATATATCCAGAAAGACTTCCAAGCAAATACATCCTTAAACAGAGCAAATAATAAGTATCACTAACCTCTTCAATAGCAGGTTTCTTGGTGATATAGAGTTCCTCCCAAACTCTCGTTGCTGCTGTGGCCATCAGGTTGTGACTTTGCGTGGCTGTGGCCTCGGCAAAATCACGCCCAGTTCCTCCACTTGTGGGGGGTTTGGCCGCAGCTTCAATCTTGGTGTCAACAACTTCAACTCCTTCCTCTACCACCACTGGGTTGACATGCCACACTGAGCGGTTTGTGGTTTCAGTGCTGGAAAATAGGGTCAACTGGAGGGCCTACAGCAATAATACTGTCATACTCATTTTGAAGTATATTTGAAACATCCTTGTTGGTCGATTACTGACAGTTTATATCCAAGCACATCTATACTCACTTCCCTTTATGATGAAAAATGACTGATTAAGAAAAGCCTGAACATTGAGGAAAAAATACATATGTGTACCAATACAGATTACAGTTTCAGTCCTTCTTCAGAAAGCTTAATAATCAGGCATAAGAATTCTGACAAAAAAAGAAAAAAAAGGTAAAAACACAAATGTCCATTCACAAATCTCAGAAATCTGCAGCTCAGACGGATGCAAATATCCAAACCAGTCAGTGCTACCCACTTGATCTTGATGTCTGCAGTGAGTTGCAACAAGCAGTAGGTGAGACAGGCAACAAACTCAGGCTCATGGTTCCCCGCACCAAACACGACACTTCTGCAGGACGAGAGGTTAAAGAAAAATTTACCTAAAAAGAAAAAGAAAAATAGAAAAAAAAGCAGCAGCATGGAAATTCCCACTTACTGATGGAGGTGGCCTTTCAAAGCAGAGAACAACTAAGACGAAGATGAAAATAAAGGAGCTTCTCAGATTCAGGATCGAAAGTTTCTCTCCAAACTTGCCTGTGAGTTGTTAACTTGTGAAGAGCCTCCAGGATCGACATCTGCGACGCAATAGAGTCAGCTGGTCTTGAGAGCAAGTAGAGAATCGTCCGGTTTAGGCAGTGGTAAATGGACTCCAGGTTAATGCCAGATGCACGACGCTTGGCTTGCGAGATGAGTTTGATGATGAAGTCAAATACCTCATGAGGGTCCTTGTTGAATATGCCTAATGAAAGTAAGAATGTGTGAACTGAAGAAAAATTATCTCTGAGAAGTTATAATCTCTTAATACAATAGGATTCTGTAAAAACAAATAACTGTACTTTTTCTTTCTTTGTGTTTTTCTCTTTTTCTTTTTACAATATTCTTCATTCTTGTGGGGACCATCCTGCATTGTGTTGAAATAGATATCTATCTTGATTTCTTATTTACAAAACTAAATTAACAAAAGATAATCAAATGAAGCTTAGTTTATATAATGACAAGTCCTTGTAGTTATATCGTGAGTCAGATTCTTGAGGTAAGATTTTGATAGGCCTTGATATCAATCACCAATCATATGAAAATACATCAGAAAAACTTCAATTTCATACTTCAAAAATATCTGTCTAATCTTTAAATTTCTTCTAGATCCTGAAATTTTCAGTAGTTGTACTGGGAGTGCTTACTCACTATATCTATCAATATTACCTCATTCATGCTGTTATCTTGATTTGTTCTAGTTTTTACTTGAAACGTTCTAGATCTATTATATTCATTCCGAGATCATGCAAACACTTATTTTGGATATTTCATAATTTCTATCAAAAGGTACTGTCAAAATTAACTTTAAAACAAATACTTAGCATAATAGGTATATAAAACATTGTAAATTGTAAATTACATGTGGTAGCAGCTATGCCCATAATATAGAGGTTAAGAGGCAATCTTTTCTTTCTCTTCTTTTCCTGATTCCCCCTTCTCTTCTACTCTTCCCTCATCTTTTTGTTCCTCCTCCAATCATATCTTTCCTCTATGCCACCATTCCTCAATACACCCCTTACTTATTTTTTCCTTTCTTCCTAGAATTCTTCCTTTTACTATTTCTCCCTATGTTCCTCTTGCACCTACTCACCAGCCCAGAGTTTATCCACAATTCTTGCAGCAAGATAGAAGACATTGGGTGCAATGTGCTGAATGGAACCCCCTGCCACAACTGGCAAGGCTGCACCTTCCCCAATAAGGATATCTGCATCTAGCAGATGCTCCATGAGGGTGCCAAGCAGCTGCGTCTGGAACTCGCACACCTGGGCCATGCTGCTGTTCTCTGGGGTGGCCTGATTGGGAATGACAAAATTATGAAGAAATATCAAGAAAGATGACGAACAAATATATGGAATATAGGCCAGTCAAAATAAAATGTATCTAGTAGTAATGTCCTACATCTTAGTATATTATAAATTTAATTTGTCTATGGGAAAATTTAAGGACACATTAACATGAACCCTTTTCTGACAAACCTCCAACAAAAGATCAATGGTGTGTGGGCCCTTGCTTGCCGGGGGCAGAGACAGCGAGTCGACAACCAGGTTCTTCAGGAAATCCATAACCTGTTTCTTGGCTGGATGGTTGGTAAGACTCCCATCTGACTCGCATTTCACTATCACTACATCCCCACTAGTTATGAACTGGAAAAAAGATATGGAGGATGGATTTGATAATAAAATGGAATGGATATTAATAGTGTTTGATGGACTTTCAGAATATTTCGGAGGAAAAATCAATATTCATAATCTTGTGTTTGTATCATACATGTCATGGAAAGGGTGCTCATGTGGGCATATTAATGAGTAAGTTCAATCTTGAACAGTAAGTATCCATATAAAAATATTTCTAAGAATAATGAAGATATCTTTTACAACTATATAAACAATTATGACTAATGCCAAACCCTCGGACCATCAACTCCAAATCACCTTCTCATCATCAGGAGAGGTCAGACTGGGGGGTTCAGACGCGCCTGTGTAAGGGAAAAGTGTCGAGGCCAGAGCTGCTAGAACATCTCCAGACAGGAAGACTGGAAGGAAGTCCCCATTCTGCTGGTAGAGGAATCGCAGGAACTGGATGAGGGTCACAGGGTAGCTCTGCAGCCATTCAGGGAGCTCCTTTCTGTAAAAGGGGAATGAATACTCTTTTAGAATGGGGAACCCATCACTGTGCCAGCATGAAAACTGATACTAATTAGAGGAAAATAATAATAATAATGACTATAAACCTATTCCAGTCAGTCATTGCACCCAGGTGTCAAAACATAGTTGATAGTCAAGTTCTTGGCCAGAGCCCTGTTTTGGATGGCTTCAATATTCTTCCAGCCACTAAAAACTGCATGAAATTAGTACCATGTGCATCCTCACATAAGAGATACAGCTTTCCAAAGTTGGACAAAAATTCCCATTCTACAATACATTAAATTTGTAAATAAAGTCATCAGGAACAGTCATGCAGATAAACAGACAGAAATCCCTAAACTGGCAATGGATAACATCACAAGTGCCAGCTACTGTGAAGCAAGCCCGTATTCCAGCCAATTCAACAGTGTAGGTGCAAAAACTGAATTCACTGCAAATGGGAGGTATAAACCATTAAGTTAGCCAAAG
>NC_091589.1:8953420-8958420 GCF_042767895.1 Penaeus vannamei
GTGCGTGTAAGTTTAAGCGATTGTGTTGGTGTGTATATGTGTTTCTTTGCGTGTACATGTCTGTTCGTGTATACCTGTTCGGTGGGGTATATGTGCATGCGTTTGCTCGTGTGTATGCAATTGCGTTTGTATTCGTGTGTGTGCCTGTGTATGTTCTTGAATATCTGTTTGCGTGTTGTTTGATGTTTATATTTATCTCGGCACGTTATTATTGTTATTATCATCATTATTGTTATTATCATTATCACTATCATTTTCATGATTATTGTCATCATCATTGTTATCATTATTACTGTTACTGTTGCTATTACTATCATTATTATTATTATTACTGTTATTATCATTATTATTATATCATTATTTTTGTTGTTGTTGCTGTTGTTTTTAATACTATCATTATGGTTATTCATTATTATCATCATTATTATTATTGTCATTATCATCATCATCATTATCAATAGTATTTCTGTTATCATTGTTTTTACTGTTATTATCATTATCATTATTACTATTATCATTACCATCATTATCATTATTATTATCATTGTTATAACCTATATTATTATCCTTATTGTCATTATCATTATCATTAATATCATTATCATTAACATCATTATCTCTCTCTCTTTCTCTCTCTATCTATCCTTCTTCCCTTTCATCCTCCCTCTCCTGTTGTCTCTCTTTCCCTCTTTCCTGTTATTTTCCCTCTCCTGTTGTCTCTCTCTCCCTCTTTCCTTTCATCCTCCCTCTCCTGCTCTCTCTCTCTCTCTCTCTCTCTCTCTCTCTCTCTCTCTCTCTCTCTCTCTCTCTCTCTCTCTCTCTCTCTCTCTCTCTCTCTCTCAATTTTTATTCCACTCGCATTTCCTTGTATTTTAGTACCTGTGTTGCAAACCCTTGCATTGCGTGTTAACTAAGCGATATAAACGGAATAAACCAACAGGAAAGAAAATGCATTTATCAATAACTATTTCAGTGAAAGAGAGAGAGTACCTTGTCGCTTGAGAACCGCACAAGTGTTAATGTCATTGCTATTTCCGTAATGTCTCGTTATTTGAGCACAATAAAAGGCTCTTTCATAATTCAGGATATCGTTGGGTGTAATCCTTTGTCCTTCTTGCGAAATGAATGATAAATGGAAGAGAAGATTAAAGACGATGTCCTTGGGTTCGCTGGATCACGGTGAAAATACGGTGATTGTGGGAATGCAGCGAGAGATGTGTGGGTAGATATATGGATAGATGGAGAGTAAGAGAAAGAGAGGGAGGGAGGGAGAGAGAGAGAAAGAGAGAGAGCGAGAGACAGACAGACAGACACAAACACACATACACAACCATATCAACAAACAGACAAAGCACAGAGAGAGGGAAGACGGGAAAAGGGAGGAAGGAAGATATAGATATAGCAGACAGACAAAGAGAGAGGTAAATGGAAATATGAGAGAGAGTACGAGTGATATATATAGACATATAGATAGATACATAGATAGATGGATAGAAAGATACTTATCCATATATTGATAAATGGAGAGAGGGAGAGAGAGAGAGAGAGAGAGAGAGAGAGAGAGAGAGGAGACAGAGAGAGAGAGAGAGAGAGAGAGAGAGAGAGAGAGAGAGAGAGAGAGAGAAATAGACAAACAGAAAGAGAGAGACAGAAGGAGAGCCAGACAGAGACAGAGAGACACAAGACCCGGACAGAAAACAGACAGACAGACTTAAAGAGCGATAGACCGACGGGATCGGCCTGGTGTGAAGTCCCTGAAATGACGCAACACTCCCGGACGCCCAGAGTCGACACTCCAGGTAAGAATCTGCCGAAGATTTTTGAAGGCGGTGCTTGATGTCACTTATCTCGCTGCTAATAAAACAAATCGTCATCGGAGGAGCTTCAGTGGCATGTCTCGAGTGTTGCAAATGAGCGTGCGCGGGTAAGGTGTTTGATCAGTGTTCACCTGCAGCACCTCGCGCTCCAACTCCCGCTCCCTGTCTCTCTTTTATGTCTCTCTCTGTCTGTCTTTCTGTATCCTTCAGTCTCTTTGTCTCTTGTCTCTCTTTCTCGCTACGCCTTGCTCTCTCTTTCTCTGTCTATCTATATATCTATGTATTTGTTTCTCTCTCTCTCTCTCTCTCTCTCTCTCTCTCTCTCTCTCTCTCTCTCTCTCTCTCTCTCTCTCTCTCTCTCTCTCTCTCTCTCTCTCTCTTCTTCTTCTTCTT
The DNA here is from genome assembly GCF_042767895.1 of Penaeus vannamei. Classification (NCBI taxonomy): domain Eukaryota; kingdom Metazoa; phylum Arthropoda; class Malacostraca; order Decapoda; family Penaeidae; genus Penaeus; species Penaeus vannamei. Next base: position 8,955,631 of record NC_091589.1, read on the forward strand.
CTTCTTCTTCTTCTTCTTCTTCTTCTCTCTCTCTCTCCGCCCTCTCACTTTATTCCTCTCACTCTCTTTTCTCTCTCCGCTTCTCTCTTCTCTCTCTCTCTGCCCTCTCTTCATTCCTCTCTCTCTCTTTTCTCTCTCCGCTTCCCTCTCTTCTCTCTCTCCTCTTCTTTTCTTTTCTTCTTCGCTTCTTCACCCCATCTCCCAGTTTTTCCCTCTCTTCTCCAGCTCCCCTCTCGTTTTTCCCCTCATCAACTCTCCCTCTTCCCCCCCCCCCCCCTCCCTCTTTCTCTTCTCCTTCTCCCTCTTTCTCTCCCCCTCTACCCTCTCTCATCCCTGTGTCCCTCCCTCCGTCCTCATAATTTCCCTTCATCCCACTCTCCCACTTTCTCTCTCCTTCTCCCCTCTCCCTCTTTCTCTCTTTCAACTTTTCTCTTTCTCTCCCCTTCTACCTCTTCCATACCTGTGTCCCTCCCTCCGACCTCACAATTTCCCCTCATCCTCTCTCCCTCTTTCTCTCTTTCTCTCTACCTCTTTTTCTCTTTCCCCTTCTCTCTTTCTCTCCCCTTCTACCTCTTCCATCCCTGTGTCCCTCCCTCCGCCCTCATAATTTCCCCTCATCCTCTCTCCCTCTTTCTCTCTTTCTCTCTACCTCTTTTTCTCTTTCCCCTTCTCTCTTTCTCTCCCCTTCTACCTCTTCCATCCCTGTGTCCCTCCCTCCGTCCCTCATAATTTTCCCCTCATCCTCTCTCCCTCTTTCTCTCTTTCCCCTTCTCTTTTTCTCTCCCCTTCTACCTCTTCCATACTTGTGTCCTTCCCTCCGTCCTCACAATTTCCCCTCATCCTCTCTCCCTCTTTCTCTTTTTCCCCTTCTCTCTTTCTCTCTTTCCCCCTCTCCCTTTTTCTTTCTTTCCCCTTCTCTCTTTCTCTCCCCTTCTACCTCTTCTATCCCTGCGTCCCTCCTCCCGTCCTCATAATTTCCCTCATCCTCTCTCCCTCTTTCTCTCTTTCCCTTTCTCTTTTCCTCTCCCCTTCTACCTCTTATATCCTTTCGTCCCTCCCTCCGTCTTCATAATTTCCCCTCATCCACTCTCTCTCTTTCTCTCTTTCCCCTTCTCTCTTTCTCTCTTTCCCCCTTCTCTCTTTCTCTTTTTCTCTCTTTCCCCTTTTCTCTTTCTCTCCCCTTCTACCTCTTCCATCCCTGCGTCCCTCCCTTCGACCTCACAATTTCCCCTCATCCTCTCTCCCTCATTTTCTCTTTCTCTCTACCTCTTTCTCCCCTCTCCCACTTTCTCTCTTTCCCCTTCTCTCTTTCTCTCCCCCTCTACCTCTTCCATCCCTGCGCCCCTCCCTCCGTCCTCATAATAAAGACCGCCGTATCAGATTATTACGCCTGTATATATAAAAGGCGCTGATTCCAAGCCCGCGACGCAGTGCAGTGAGTGGAGGTCCCTGTAGTAAGGCCTTAATTAATGCGGATAAGTACCCAGCCAGTGTTCATACACTCCCCACTGCTCGTTAAGGTGCTAGCCTGAGGAGCCCATTATCTCCGCTTAATGAGGAAACGATGTGATTGGTGATTGAGTCCGGCCGGTTGACAAGTGTGAGGAGGGGCAGCGACCGTACCCGCGCGCCCGTGTTGTGCTTGCCCACTAGGTCGTCCTTGTTGCTAATAAACATATCTGGAGGGATTACCTCAGCTGCCACTCAGGGCCGGTGGCGGCGGCGAAGGAGTGGCGGAGGGGGAGCGGGGGAGGGGTCGAGTGGGAGATGGGAGAGGAAGGAGGGGGAAGAAGGGAGGGAAGGGAAGGAAAGGGTTGAATCGGAGAAGGGGTGGAGGGGGCAAGAGGAAGAGGAGGAAGGTGGCCACGAGGCTGCGAGCCATCTGGAACTACAGCGCTGCCTTCGCCCCAAGATGGATCACTAGACAAGCCGCCTTGGCCGTCTGTGGGAGGGTTTGGCCCTTATGTCGTGGGCTGGAAGGTCGGTTTTGCGCTGCGCGGATGAGGTTAGCCTACTGTTGATGGGCGTTCCGACAACAAAGTGAACGGGCGGTTTTTAGCGGTCACGACAAAATGAAATTGATTGTTGAATTACTCTCGTAAAACATGGGAAACATAAATAATAGATGAAATTAAGCATAGATGAAGTAGATAAATCTTTTCACAACTCCTGGCAAATATTCTTCAACAAATCGGGAAGAAAAAGGAAAAAATAGCGCGCGAATCCACATGGACCGAGACGACATGGCATAAATTAACCAATCAGCTCATCTCCCAAAGAGATTAAACGAGAAGAAAAGAGAGCTAAAGAAAGACCGAGACAGAGAGAAAGAGAAAGAGATAAGAAAGAGAGAAAAAAAATATCCGAGAACGTAATCTCTGCGATTAATTGACGGCGCTCAAGTGAGGGATCAGCTGACGCATGTAAACAAGCAATCAGGTGACTCCATGTAAACAAACCGGGCGCATGCTTGTGTTTGTTTCATGGGTGACTAAGATAAAGTGCCCGAGGGATGCTGGCGCTCTTGCTCGCTCGCTGACTGGCTGTCTGGACGGTACTCTGGTTGTCTGGATGGCTGTCTGGCTGGATAGTTGTCTGGATGGTCGGCTCGGGGGAGAAGCAAGGGTTATGGATAGTCTCGGTCTGTGCTGGCGAAGTTGCACCAACACTTGGTACATGGGGGAACTGATTTATCGTTGGGTTCTAATTGTTCACGCTAGAAAGACGAAGGAGGGGAGGGTGCAAGGGAGGGAGGGAGGAGCTATCAGGGAGGGTGGAGAGGTCAGGGGA
>NC_091589.1:8960920-8962913 GCF_042767895.1 Penaeus vannamei
GCCTCAAACCCCCCTCCCTCCCCTCTCGCCAAGTCCAGCCGATGCCCTCCAGCTCCCCCACCTCCCCCTCCCCAAGCCTCTTGATGCCCTCCATCCCCTTCCCCATCTCCAAGTCCCCCCGATGCCCCCATCCTCAAACCCCCTCCACCGTTCCACCGATTCCTCCAGCCTCCTCCACCCTCTAGAAGTCCCCCCGATGCCCTCCGTCCTCAAACCCCCTCCCCTTCCCCCACCCCAAGTCCCCTGATGCCCTCCATCCTCAAATCCCCCCCCCCCAAGTTCCACCGTTCCCTCCAGCTCCCCACCCCCCCCCCAAGTCCCCCTCCCCTCCAGCTTCCCTCTCACCCTCCCCAAGTCACCCCCCCCCTCCCCCCCCCCACCCCAAGTCACCCTCCCCCTCCAGCTTCCCCTCTCACCCTCCCCACGTCACCCTTCCCCCCCATGCTCAACCCCCCCCCCCCACGCGCTCCTCGGCCGTTCTTCCCGTCGATAATAACATATCAAGATTACAGCTGCTCGTCTGTAATGATCATTCGTACCCGGGACTGTGAACGGCGCCCCGCTATATTGAGAGCTTAAGTGGAGACAACTTCCGACTTCTCCGCAAACTTTTTAGCCCTGAAACGGTTCGCAACTTCTGTAATATCTACATCAGAATAAATCTCGAACGAGGAGACGGATTCCTCTGCTCAGGCTGTTGAAGTTATAGTCAATCTGCCGGGTTCTCTCGCGCGGGTCTCGGGGCGGCGGAGGACGGGGCGCAAAACGGCCCATTTATGCCTCGTCCGCCGCCTTTTGACCTGGTTCGCTTGTCTCTCTGCGTGAGCGCTAATGGCCCGGAACAAACGAAAGGATATACGCAGAGAGAAAGAGAGAGAGAGAGAGAGAGAGAGAGAGAGAGAGAGAGAGAGAGAGAGAGAGAAAGAAAGAAAGAAAGAAAGAAAGAAAGAAAGAAAGAGAGAGAGAGAGAGACAGAGACAGAGAGAGGGTGAAATAGGGAGAAACAGACAGACAGACAGACAGAGAGAGACAGAAAGAGACAGAGACTGATAGAGAGACAGAGACTGAGAGAGAAAGAGACAGAGAGAGAGTGAAAAAGAGAGGGGGAGAAATAAAGAAAGAAAAGGGAGAGAGAAAGGCAGCCGAAGGAGAGAGAGACACATCCCCGTAGGTCACCGGCGAAAATGCGTCATCATTCTGCAAATAGACTTCCTTTGACAAATCTCTCTTCGCAAAAGTTTTCGAATTCCCTTTGAAATTCCTGCTCTGTAGTACACATTGGCATCCGGGTATTTGAGTTCAGTAACAGCTGTTTGGCAAGAGGGCGGAGGGTGGATGGATTTCATGGGAGAAACACATTAATCATCGTTATGTGTTTGTTTGTGTGTTTCTGATGTGTCGGTCTATCGAATGTGTTATTTGTGGGTTTGTTTTGGTTTGTTATATCTTTATATTAATCAATCATCAATTATATATATATATATATATATATATATATATATATATATATATATATATATGTGTGTGTGTGTGTGTGTGTGTGTGTGTGTGTGTGTGTGTGTGTGTGTGTGTGTGTGTGTGTGTGTATGTATGTATATATAACGAAAACAATCAAAATAAAACAAATAAAAAAATGAAACAGAGAGAGGAGACGGAAAGACGAAAAGAACAAACGAGACGCTAAAGAGAACCCGACATGTACAGAGAAGTTGAACAGAGACGGTCTTGTATAACGTGTTAATTAGCCCTGATCTGCGCCGTGTATTTAAATGAATGAGTAAAAACATCCCTTTGAAGGTCACCAGCTAGTTTGTGTTTAAAACGTGTTTATCTGTTTATTATACATCCATTTGTTTATTTTGGTAGAGATTAGTGGTTAATGTAGGTGGACTTGTTTGTATCAGTAGAAAAACAAACAAACAAACGAAAAAATCTTGGTGAGTTTGGTCTTCTTCGTCGATTTCAAGTTTGTCTTTTTTGTCTTATTGTTTGT
>NC_091589.1:8963413-8980913 GCF_042767895.1 Penaeus vannamei
AAGCGGTCACTGAGAAGGTCGCTGAGGGTGTGAGACTGGGTCACGATTGGCCTCTCTTTTATCCGGCCAGAGGGGGCGCTAGGGGCGCAAACAGGCGTGGGTGAAGCGAGGGGCAGTGAACGTGGGGCACGCACATGGCGCCCCTACCAGACCACGTGGTCTAGATGTGGACATACGTGGAAAGTAGGTATTGCATGTATTGCACCCTTTATACCCTCCCACCTTTCGCAATGCTCGATGTCCCTCTCCATCCCCTCTGTCTCCCTTCCTTCTCTCTTCTGACTTCATTATCTTCGGGTGTGCATTCTTTGGCTTGATTTATTTTCCTTCTTTTTTACTAAAACATTTTTTTATGACCTGACTCTCAAAACCGCGTCTTAAACAGCAATAATCGCCTGTTAGCTGGTCTGTCTGTCTGCATATTTTATCTTTCTCTGTTCTTCTGTTTGTTTACTCTCTATTTCCTTAATTTTCATCTCGCCTGTCTGTCTTTGCTTTTACCTCTTTCAAATGTCCGTGAAATGCCTTCCCTGTCTGTTTGTCAGTTAAGTGCCTGCCAGTTTGTCTGTTAAATAACTTCCTTCTCTCTGTCTGATTTCTGCATGTTTGCCATATGATTTGTTTGTTTTCGTAATTTGCATGCACTGGTATGTCTGCATGGTTCTCTTTCTCCCAACCGTGGCCCTCTCCCTTCTCACCTTCTCCCTCTCCCTCTCTTTTCTTCTTCCTTACTCTAAATCCCACTCAATGAGTAAATATTAAGCAGACACAAAGGCGGTCAGTAATGCAGACGCGGCCACACTCACGTGGCCTTCCCTGGCTCTCGCATGTGTTCTCCCTCCCTCTCCCTACCCACCCTTCTCCCTCCCTCTCTCTCCCTACCCATCCCTCTCTCTCTCCCTCTCTCTCCCCTCACCCCTCCCCCTCCTCCCGGCACACGAAGGGAAAGTCTTGAACATAAATCCATTGAGAGCTTGTTGTTCTTCCTCCTGTGTGTGGCCGAGGAGAATCGTTCGTACTTTGCATCATTTATGGCCAATTCTGACTGGTACAACTCAGAGATGTTTCTGGTAAAGTCCGTTAAAACATTCCTCACAGTGTTCTACCATACAGGTAATATATATTACGTTTACTAATTGGTAAGCTGGAGGCCCTGTCGACCCAAAAGAGCAAACAAGGGCCGGATCTATGGGGCCCCTTGTTGCAGTCTCGTTACAGGTTGTAGCAAGGTCTCAAAAAAAAAAGAATGTTGAGAGGCCTTTGGGTAGGCTTACTATAAGAACCGAAAAGACACTAGTTTTTCACTTTTGCTACCCTCCGGAAAGTGTCTCTCCGAATACAGTTAGAAACATTTTTTGGATATTTTTTATATCATTTTTCCTAGCTGTTTATATAAGCACCGCCGCTTCACAAACACATTTTCCATGTCTTTAGAACTCGCCTCATGCTGACATCTGCTTAAAGGTCGTATCTCACTCGCCTTCTTTCTTAGAAGAAGCACACAAAGAAACACCAAAGGAACTTGCAAATACGACAATCGGGATTTTACCACGCAACACCATATTAACCAAGGCGATAATAGCCGATTTAGGAGCCTCACCTGTACCATCTGTGCCACAGCCAAGTAAACTCTTTATGTGCATTGGCTCAAGATCATCGGGCTCTGCTGTGGAACCCGAGGGAAAGGAATTCACAGCTGTGATTTCCTTTTTCGTGGCGACCATGGCAATGGGGTTGGAGGACACCAGTCGCGTAAACAGGCTGTGGTCTCCTGGTGATGGTGGATGCTTTTTTTTTAATGCATTGATAATATCCTTGGCAGAACAGCCCTCCGTAAAGGCAATGAGTTTTACGCACTGTTTATGTCACCATCGGCAAGTGTGGCGGCAACCTCCCCTCTTAGATTTCATGTCTATGACTGCATGTGAGGGTGGACAGTTAACTTCGTGATGTAAATGAATGGGAAATATGATAATAACCATGTAGTGTGTTACTTGTTTATTTTTTGCTGTGCCTGGTGTAGTATGTGAGTGATCGTATATCTTCCCCTCTGTCTGTTGTCTGAAAGCACCATAAGCAAACCCACAAAGGCGGGTATATGCATTTTCCGTTTTATTTTGAATAACATTATTAAGAACTTACAGAGATCCCGCTGCCTTTATGCGTGCGCCCTTTGGAATGCGAGTTGGAACGCGGACGCGAGTTTTCCAACCTGTAAAAACGCACCGAGAGGATCGATGTCTGCGCCCACAGAGGAAGTGACGTCACGACCTTCTCGCTAAATGGTTTGCCTGTCGCCTGATTTCACACACACGAGCGGAATTCATAGATCACACCAGTCGCATTTCTCCATTGTTCTCTGTGTGTTTATTGGATAACATATCAAGCATCTTTTTAACCAGCTAGTTTGCGTAAGTTTGGCCTCGACGAATGCAAAGCGTGGGAGCTGCTACTTCTGGCAAACAGGAAAAGGGAGAAGGATATTACAGATAAAGAGTGTCGGTAGCTTATCTTAAGTATTTTCATTGTTTGACATAAAATCTTACGTCTATTAGGGTTTACATAGCGTTTTATTTACACTGTATACATATTTGAAATTCATAATTGTATACATAGCGTTTTTATTTACACTGTATACAGATTGGAAATTCATAATTGTATACATAGCGTTTTTTATTTACACTATACATATTTGAAATTCATAATTGTATACAAAGCGTTTTTTATGTATCACGCACTCCTGTGTATCTCCTTTTTCATCATCTGAACTGTTGCGCTGGGGTACTCTCCTGTATACTCCTGTTTACATAAATTAAAGAAAATAAGAAATACGGGTCTTCATTTTTTCTCTTTTTTTAATACAAAGAAACTTGCTGAATTAACCTGGCAGCTCTAGTTTCGTCTGCCTCATTGTAAGGGCCAAGTGCGAGGCTGTGAGAACGGAAACGGAGTGACCGGTCTTTCGTGAAAAAGGCGAACGTGCTAAATCTATTTCGTGGAACTGCTCTATATATTTGTATGTCAGCATTACTTGCATTTTCCCTTGCTTTCGACAGTGCTGATAGAAGGCTACTGGAGAATAAAGGCAGACATCTAACAATTAACTCTGAGTATTACACCCACGAGTCTCTGGTTACTCTAATTACACGTTAGCCCTAAACACGACACGCCACTTTGGGTCGTATCTCACCACCCGTTCAGAGAGACGTCGAGATTCACGGATCAGAAAGTGCACCGAGAAACTATCGGCTGTATTATCATAAAGAAGAGAAGAAGTTTAGGATCCCTCTCCCTGTTTAGGAATCCTTTCGAGAAATGTATTCCAGGACGTCACTTTCCCTCCCCCTGAGAAATTTCGAGAAGGATTTTTTTTCCGATTGAGAAAGACGAAGAGGCCATAAGTCTTATATCCCCTTTTTTAGTCTTTCTGGTGGCAACATGTCTATTATTTTGCAATGTAAGAAAACGAAGTGGACATCTCGATTCTGTATTGTTTTGGGGGTTCAGCTCAAGCCACAGTACCGCTTGTTTTTTCTTTTTTTTTCTTTTTCTTTTTATTTATATATTTTATTATTATTATTAGTAGTAGTAGTAGTTGTAGTAGTAGTAGTATTTTGATGAATAATCATGCACGTATTTCATGCAAGGAGAGAATCACAGACTGTATTTAAAACGAAGCTGCTCGAGGACGTGTGAGTCAGAGAACGGAAGGGAGAGGAGGGAGGGGGAGTAAAGAGGGGAGGGGAGGGGAGGGAAGGGATTCAGATTCAAATGATTTGTTTAGCCAATACTGACATTACAATTATACAGTATACAAGTATATGATTTTGGCTGAGCCCTTTGAGAGCAGAATGCTCTCTTAAAAGGCACCTGAATAACCTTACATTATATACAATACAATGATATTTAAATACATACATATAAACATTAACATAGTACATATACATATACATACACACGTATAAACATAGATAAACATACATACATATACATACATGCATATACACATTTACATAATACATAATACATATATATACACATTTACATAATACTTATACATACACACACACGTACATATATATATATACATACACATACATATATTTACAATGTATGTACAAATGGTCACAGATATTCAAACAATTAAGTGATTTACACAAACATTTATAAAGGTTCTACACCCATTTTGTATATCGGTTCTCCACGTACCTTAACAATAGGAATTTCTGTAATGTAGTTTTGAAAGCCGGGAGAGATAGCTTGTCTCGTATATACCTAGGGAACCCATTCCAGACTTGGACACATTGATATAATTTGGAAGTTTGTGACTGTGACGCTTGCAATTGGGGAAGTTGAAGGAGGTTTTCATTTCTCAGGAGGTACTGACCATCCCAACGGAATCCAAAGAGGTTATTGTTAGCATTAATTGATTTATATACATAGCTTTGCAGTACGTATTTATCTCATGTATTTTAACATTTGTGATGAATGAAAGATGGGTTCGTATATTCATTCCTCCTGAGGTTCGACATGATTTCTTTGTGTTATTAATAGAGGCTGCAGCATATTCTGTGAATGTCCTCCCCATACAACATGGCAGTAGGATAAAAGTGGAAATACTAAAGCGTAATATAAAAGCGTCAAAGACTTGCTTGTGAGGGAACTACTTACAAGGTTTAAAATCCCACAATGTTTTCGCATTTTCCTGGTAGCTTTTTGTTTCTATTAAAAATCACATGGTGAGTTTTATCTAAATTTATAGTCAGTTTGTTCAATTTTATCCAATTTTCTACACATTCAAGTTCACGGTTTGCAACGTCCATCAAGGATACAAGGTCTGTTCCACTAATATATAAGTTACTCTCATCTGCGAACAAGGTAAATCCTAAAAGACTGCCACTTTTAACGATGTCATTCATAAATATGAAAAAAGATAGGGACCAAGAACAGATCCCTGAGGGACGCCATACATAATTTTTGATTCTGATGATTTACATTTATCAAAATACACATACTGGGATCTATTAGTTAGGTATGATTTGAACCATTCAAGTATAATTCCTCTGATTCCATAATAGCTTATTTTTGTCAACAGAATATCATGATCTACGGTATCGAAAGATTTACAAAGCTCTAAGAATATGTCTATCATGAATTCTCTTTTATCAAAACAATGTAGAATATGAATTGTGAAGTGTAAAAGTGCTGTCTCTGTTGACTTTCCTTTACAAAAGCCAAATTGTGCATTCGTTAGTATTTGGTTGCGCTGACAATGATCATCAAGTCTTTTAAAAGCAAGTCTTTCAAGGACTTTCCTGAAAACAGAAAGCAAAGAAATTGGACGGTAATTCTGAACATGCATTCTGTCTCCACCTTTGAATACCGGGATTACTTTAGCAACTTTTAAGATATTTAGAAAAATACCTGTTGAGAATGACAAGTTATATATATATAGGTCAGGGCAGGCGCAATAGTATAGACAACTTTTTTTTAAGTAACGTTGATGGAAAGTCATCTGGACCAGGGGCCCCATTTCTAAGTTTTACGATGGATATTATTTCTGTTGGGGTTATCTCTATACCATGAAAATAATCTTTGAAGTTACCTGGAGTAATTGGTATTTTTCTGCAAGATTTCTAGCAATATTACTATAGTGATTATTAAAAGAATTTGCTATGTCTGTTGGGTCTTCAATCATGTTTCCATTTACCATAAGATGTACTTGGTTAAGAACCTTCTTTCTTCCATTTAGCACCGAATTTTTACATCCCATGATTTCTTGCAGTTTCCGGAGTTCTCTTCAAGTTTTTGCTTATATTAATTTGCCTTAGCATTACGTAAGGTGTTAGTCAGCTGGGCCCGCTCCACGAAAGCTCTCAGACAATTCTGAGACTAAATTTGAGAAGTGTCGGAGGAAAAAATAGGTCCGTCGTTTGTTTACATCGTTGATCGACGCTTATTTAGTTATTTCATAATTATTAATACGTAAAAATGTTTGCAAACATGTGTTTTCTTTGGCAAAATTATCGTGCTGGCACAACACACGTAAATCAATCATTACACAAGAAAAACAAAAACAAAGCGATAAAAATGTGAAGATGGTCTTTGCTGAAGCAAAGCATATTCTCAACTTTTGTCTCAACTCTGTCTCAAATATAAGACAGGGTCGCAGGAGTCTTAAGCCATTTGAGAATCGTCTCAGACAGTTTCACATGTATTTATATGCGCATATGTGTGTGTGAATATGTAGATTTTATGCGTGTGTATATGCATATGTATGTGTGTATATATGTATATGTGTATGTGTGTGTGTTTATTATACATAGATACATATATATATATATATATATATATATATATATATATATATATATATAGACACAAACAAATACATACATATATATACATATGCATATACACAGACATACATATGCATATACACATATATTTCTATTTGTTCACACATATATGTGCACATACATACATAAGCCTATACTCCAATGTGAAACAAGGAATCAGAGTTGGCTAGTTTAGAAATTATACAAAATGAGGCCATGAGGATTATTCTCGGTGCCCCTAAAACAACGAGGATTGTGAATATGAGAACAGAACTTAATTTGCCGTCTGTCTATGAAAGAATATTATACATAAACACCACATTTAGCGTCAGAGCAATAAGAGAACCCCTCTATTGTACAGAGTTCCAAGGACAACTAAAACATAGAATAGTGGAGCTAACTTTGAATGGCAACATCGATTCAAACTCAAATCCATGGCTACAAGTAACATGTAAGCACTTGTCTCAGCTGAACATATCCATAACTAAGACCCTACATGGACGTTCTGCTCCACCGTGGAAAATGTCGGACCTAAGTGTATTTTATACGACTGCCCCCAAAAAAGACATTGTCCCCCCTGCTGTACTTAAGCAGTATTCTTTAGCAATTATCAGTGAGCACCTTGAAACTATACCCAATGCGTATGAATGCTACACTGATGGATCCTTGCAGTCTGGGAGTAGAGCAGGATGCGCTTTTGTCGTATATAAAAACAATATTTTGTAGCACCAGGATTGTAGGCGGGTTCATGACTGGGCTAGCACTACGCAAACTCATTTGGCAGGAATGCTCATAGCCACCGAATTTATATTAAATCAAGGCTCAGGGGTACTTTTCTGCGAGTCACAGAGTGCTCTCCAGGCTTTGAACACACTAGACAAAGGTGCAGGAAATATTGCAAATGACATAAGGATAAATGTGTATCGTGCAGAAGAACGAGGCCATGACATACGTTTTGTGTGGATACCATCGCATGTTGGAATCCCCCGGCATGATCATGCTGACCGCCTAGCAAAATCAGCATGTGACAAGCAAAGTGTGGATATAGATCTTGGAGTACCTCTTACTAGGATTTCACACATAATTAAAACTTCCTTCAAAGAGGGCTTGTTTGACTTGATTAATTCTCAACGGCCTGAAAGCTGTAGCATACAGCACTATGACCGGTTTATGAAAGATATATTCATCTATGGTTTATACAAAACAAGAACAAGACAGTGCGATAATGTGACCACAAGAATCAGGCTGGGTTATAGATTGTATTGGCAAGCCAATACAGCCTGTAATGTTGAAGAAACTGTGTAAATTATGCAATGGAGAATATAAGCGAACACGTACATTATATCACAGAGTGTCTTGTAATACAGCCTTTCAGACCACCTAGCATGAGGTATGGAGAACTATGTAACTACTTCATATCATCTGATGTCTTGAAAGATATACTTATGTTGTATCCTAAATCTGGAATGTAGTATCACATGACCACATATCAAATATTACATTGCCTTTCCACGCCCAAGCCGTACGCCGGTTTGATAGATGAGTAAATAAATTGCTGTGATTGTTCTTTTCTTTTAAATGATAAATTTTAGATCGTAATAATTTTATGATCTAGATTTACACTGTAATACTATTATATAATGTTTTGACCATGCATCAAATGTACCACAGCTTGCCCACGCCTGTACAGTTAGCCAGGATGGTAAATAAAGGACTACGCTAAAAAAAAAACGTCTTGGAAGATATACTTATGTTGTATCCTAAATTCGGAATGTAGTATCACATGACCACATAACAAATGTTACAATGCCTTTCCACGCCTAAGCCGTACGCCGGCTTGGTAGATGAGTAGATAAATTACTGTGGTTGTTCTTTACTTTTAAATGATATATTATAGATCGTAATAATGTTATGACGTAGATTTCCACTGTAGTACTACAATAAAATGCTTTAGTCATGCATCATATGTACCACAGCTTGCCCACGCCTGTGCAGTTAGCCAGGGTGGTAAATAAAGGACTAAACTAAACTAAACGGCGCATGCGAGGATTCATTCGTCTACAAGAACGCTGCCACACCCCCAGCGTTCGTCAGGAGCTGCTCTGAAGAGGTATCTTCCATCAACTGCTTCATGAACCTTAGAATTCCCAGGGCTAAGGCTTCGTGAGAAATGAAAACGAAAGCAAATAGAAAGTATTGAATATAAGTTCCTTTGATACTCATTTTTTATTGATACGAATTTACAAGTATGTTTTTTTTTAGGGGGAGGGAATCTTCCACCTATACGAATCATATTATAAAACACTAGGAAGGAGTCTCACAAACTATAAAATATTGCACTGATTTTGTTCAGTAGTAAAGTTTTTCTCAACTGTTAATCTTATTTCTTTATCATTTTCTCACTATTTTAGTATTGCCTATTGTTCCGAATGAATATTGAAGGGAGTCTACACGATCTCCACTGCAGCCTGCGAATATGCAATGAAAGACTTAGGGTTGCATTACTCGACGATGGAACACAATTCTACGGAGGTTTGTCGCCAGCCTTCACGACGTCGACGATTGAGACCGCTGAAAGTCCTCGGAAAGGAACATGGCACCCATGTTAAGCTCGCGAGACCGTTGTACTTGGCTTTTATAAGGTCAGTTGCAGACTACCAAGCACTGCACTTGTTGCAGTATGGAGATAGTACGAAATGAAGCTATGAGGATTATCCTCGGCGCCCCGAGAACAGCAAGGATAGTGAACATGAGATCAGAAGTAAACTTACCATCCATTTTGGATAGAATAATATATACTTGCACTCTGGGGTCAAAGCCCTGAGGGACCCCTGGTATCTCACATATTTCCAAAAACAGCTGCAACATAAAATCACGCAAGCAGACGAGGCTAATCAGACACACGAGCGTTCTGTGGTACACAAAATCTGCATGAACATTACCAAGCTTAACGTCCCCGTAAGTAAGATACCAAAAGGTCGATCCATTCCCCCATGGAAAAGCTCATCACTGATTGTGCACTTTACATGTCTGCCCCCCCCCAAAAAAAAAAAAAAAAAAACTGTACCTACCTGCGTGTTGAAACAAATTGAGTTGGCGACGGTAAAGGAACACTAAGAATCTATGGGCGACGATGTAATCCAAAAGTTATAATACACATAGAGAGAAAGATAGGTGGAAAAAACAGATAGATACATAGATTCTCGCCATTCTCTCCTCTTCCCCACTTATCCCCTATCCCCCCCCCCCTCTCTCCCCATCTACTCTTCAGTCTCTTTCCTTTTACTTTTTAATTATGCCCCCCTGCCCTCCCCCCTTTCCCCCCTCCCTACCCCTCGTTCCTGAACCCCCTCCCCTTATTTCCCCCTTCCCCTCCTCACCCTTACCTTTCTTAACCCCTTCCCCCCCCATCCTCGATTCCCCTCCCCTCCCTATCCTTCACCACCAGTCGAGATCTCATTCCAATTTAACCTCTACGAACAGCGGACATAAAGCTCAGATTCGTCAACAACCACACGCGTTTTCCAGGAACATATCACTCATTCATTCGAGGAGAGGGGAGAATCGCCCTTATTCCACATACCGATAGAGTTACACTGACGGATCCGTACAATCGTCCAAAGCTGGTTGTGCTCGCGCTGTGTACAAAAATAGTTTATTGCAACATCAAGTTCATATGAGCACAACACTGGGCCAGCACTACTCAAACGGAGTTATGTCTCGGGGCTCTGGAGTAGTTTTTTGTGATACTCAAAGCGCTCTTCGGACACTAAGTTCCTGCAAAACAGATGGTGATGAGAGAATTGTCAACTGCATTAAGCGTAACGTAACTTATGCAAGAGAGCGCAATTTTAACATCCAATTTGTATGAATACCATCTCATGTTGGTATACGCAAGCACGACCATGTAGACAAATTAGCGAAAGAGGCTTGTAGCAAAGATATTGTGAATATAGATCTTGGAATCCTCTTGCTAGGGTTGCACACCTATTAAAAAGTTCGCATAGTGAAGAACTGATAGATCTGACGAGTTCACAAAGGTCTGAAAGCTGTAGTAGAAGGCACTACGATCAGTATAGAGACTGTAAGCCCTCCTATGGGTGGCACTGAAGTAAAACCAGACAATGTGACGTGGTTATTGCCAGAATACGTTTGGGTTAAAGAATGTACTGGCAACTACAAGGTGCAAGAAGTGCAGATGAATCTAGATGTAAACTATGTAACGAGGAAAACAAGCGAACGCTTGAGCATTATATCTCGGAGTGCCATGTGATACACGTAGGGTGGTAAATAAACTTACTTAACTTAAATTGACGAACGTTCGCTCAACGCCACGTTGCGACGCACAGTGGCCTATAATTGCCCAAACCCGGTCAAAAATCTACGTAAAGGGCATCTCAGTTGCAACTACACGAGTATATAAATTTCGTCAATATATACCATCTTTTCATCTGTTTATGGCCCACTTAAACTCACAAGTAATATAATCTAAATATGTGATATTGGAAAATATGTATTATCATATAGGACAGGAGCTTCTCTTGATTTGGAAGTCCCAAGAGTCGATGAACACCGGAAGTCCCAAGATCCGAGGCTTCGCGAGAGATGAAGACGAAACCATTTCGTAGTTCCCTTCATGACGAGAGTTGTTCTTTCAATATCACATGTTTGTAAAATATTACATTTATCGGAACCATCTTGAAAAGTCGCTTCATCAAGCACTAACGAGAAAGTTTCTTAATAGAAAGTGATTTATCTTTTAATGTATATTGTTTCAACTGCATGACAAAGGGACTCTTATCAGATTTCCTTCATGAGATGAGGATAAAGACGAAGCATTATTATAGTTATTTGACACCACCGCTTCAAATCCCTTCTTGGGAACAGGCGCTGAAATGTTTGTCTGTATCTAAAACAAGGGGACATGGCCACCCTCCTGCTCGGATTAATAATTCTTCACCATCATCTCTTCTAGACACAGCATAAAAAATGTTTTCTTTGATACAAACGGCGGGCGCGCCTTCTCAGCTGACGCAATCATAACAAAAGCAGAGTTGCCAAGATATCAGGTATTTCCTGTTATTGTAATCATATAATTGACATTCACTGCGATAGTAATTTATACCTTGAATTATCATCATCATGGGGTCTTTTAAAATGTAAATATTGGAGTTTTAGTCAACTATTAACCTTGAACTGTGGCGCAACAGTGCGAAAGGACATCGATGAAGTCCCAGATCTGTGCCACGCTTGCCGACTAAGTGGTTAAGAATATCGGGTTTTAAAGACAGGATATTTAAACGAAATCGCGGAGTTTAAAGCTTTTTAATTGATTAATTTCGGACCCTGTGACCCTCCGTGGATGCCGCCCCGGGTTTTCCTTATTTCATTGTTGTTCAGTCTTACGTCATTATTAGGCGCATGTCATTGTTTTATGTATTTTCCTTTTTGATCCAATTATGAAAAGGGCATACAAGTTCCTTCATCAGTCTCCGGTGGAACAGAAGGCATATAGTGTCCCTCACTCGGAGTTGAATTAATTCGACGGGAATTTATCACCAACTTTCATAAACCGGAACCTATGAATGAAGCTTCCCCCTGTAGAACGTATGAGTCAAGCTTCCCCCTGTAGAACGTATGAGTCAAGCTTCCCCCTGTAGAACGTACGAGTCAAGCTTCCCCCTGTAGAACGTATGAGTCATGCTTCCCCCTGTAGAACGTATGAGTCAAGCTTCCCCCTGTAGAACGTACGAGTCAAGCTTCCCCCTGTAGAACGTATGAGTCAAGCTTCCCCCTGTAGAACGTATGAGTCAAGCTTCCCCCTGTAGAACGTATGAGTCAAGCTTCCCCCTGTAGAACGTATGAGTCAAGCTTCCCCCTGTAGAACGTATGAGTCAAGCTTCCCCCTGTAGAACGTATGAGTCAAGCTTCCCCCTGTAGAACGTATGAGTCAAGCTTCCCCCTGTAGAACGTATGAGTCAAGCTTCCCCCTGTAGAACGTATGAGTCAAGCTTCCCCCTGTAGAACGTATGAGTCAAGCTTCCCCCTGTAGAACGTATGAGTCAAGCTTCCCCCTGTAGAACGTATGAGTCAAGCTTCCCCCTGTAGAACGTATGAGTCAAGCTTCCCCCTGTAGAACGCATGAGTCAAGCTTCCCCCTGTAGAACGTATGAGTCAAGCTTCCCCCTGTAGAACGTACGAGTCAAGCTTCCCCCTGTAGAACGTATGAGTCAAGCTTCCCCCTGTAGAACGCATGAGTCAAGCTTCTCTCTGTAGAACGTATGAGTCAAGCTTCCCCCTGTAGAACGTATGAGTCAAGCTTCCCCCTGTAGAACGTATGAGTCAAGCTTCCCCCTGTAGAACGTATGAGTCAAGCTTCCCCCTGTAGAACGTATGAGTCAAGCTTCCCCCTGTAGAACGTATGAGTCAAGCTTCCCCCTGTAGAACGTATGAGTCAAGCTTCCCCCTGTAGAACGTATGAGTCAAGCTTCCCCCTGTAGAACGTATGAGTCAAGCTTCCCCCTGTAGAACGTATGAGTCAAGCTTCCCCCTGTAGAACGTATGAGTCAAGCTTCCCCTTGTAGAACGTATGAGTCAAGCTTCCCCCTGTAGAACGTATGAGTCAAGCTTCCCCCTGTAGAACGTATGAGTCAAGCTTCCCCCTGTAGAACGTATGAGTCAAGCTTCCCCCTGTAGAACGTATGAGTCAAGCTTCCCCCTGTAGAACGTATGAGTCAAGCTTCCCCTTGTAGAACGTATGAGTCAAGCTTCCCCCTGTAGAACGTATGAGTCAAGCTTCCCCCTGTAGAACGTATGAGTCAAGCTTCCCCCTGTAGAACGTATGAGTCAAGCTTCCCCCTGTAGAACGTATGAGTCAAGCTTCCCCCTGTAGAACGTATGAGTCAAGCTTCCCCCTGTAGAACGTATGAGTCAAGCTTCCCCCTGTAGAACGTACGAGTCAAGCTTCCCCCTGTAGAACGTATGAGTCAAGCTTCCCCTTGTAGAACGTATGAGTCAAGCTTCCCCCTGTAGAACGTATGAGTCAAGCTTCCCCCTGTAGAACGCATGAGTCAAGCTTCCCCCTGTAGAACGTATGAGTCAAGCTTCCCCCTGTAGAACGTACGAGTCAAGCTTCCCCCTGTAGAACGTATGAGTCAAGCTTCCCCCTGTAGAACGTATGAGTCAAGCTTCCCCCTGTAGAACGTACGAGTCAAGCTTCCCCCTGTAGAACGTATGAGTCAAGCTTCCCCCTGTAGAACGTACGATTCAAGCTTCCCCCTGTAGAACGTATGAGTCAAGCTTCCCCCTGTAGAACGTATGAGTCAAGCTTCCCCCTGTAGAACGTATGAACGAAGCTTCTCTCTGTAGAACGTATGAGTCAAGCTTCCCCCTGTAGAACGTATGAGTCAAGCTTCCCCCTGTAGAACGTATGAACGAAGCTTCTCTCTGTAGAACGTACGAGTCAAGCTTCCCCCTGTAGAACGTATGAGTCAAGCTTCCCCCTGTAGAACGTATGAGTCAAGCTTCCCCCTGTAGAACGTACGAGTCAAGCTTCCCCCTGTAGAACGTATGAGTCAAGCTTCCCCCTGTAGAACGTACGAGTCAAGCTTCCCCCTGTAGAACGTACGAGTCAAGCTTCCCCCTGTAGAACGTATGAGTCAAGCTTCCCCCTGTAGAACGTACGAGTCAAGCTTCCCCCTGTAGAACGTATGAGTCAAGCTTCCCCCTGTAGAACGTACGAGTCAAGCTTCCCCCTGTAGAACGTATGAGTCAAGCTTCCCCCTGTAGAACGTATGAGTCAAGCTTCCCCCTGTAGAACGTATGAGTCAAGCTTCCCCCTGTAGAACGTACGAGTCAAGCTTCCCCCTGTAGAACGTACGAGTCAAGCTTCCCCCTGTAGAACGTATGAACGAAGCTTCTCTCTGTAGAACGTATGAGTCAAGCTTCCCCCTGTAGAACGTATGAGTCAAGCTTCCCCCTGTAGAACGTATGAACGAAGCTTCTCTCTGTAGAACGTATGAGTCAAGCTTCCCCCTGTAGAACGTATGAGTCAAGCTTCCCCCTGTAGAACGTATGAGTCAAGCTTCCCCCTGTAGAACGTATGAGTCAAGCTTCCCCCTGTAGAACGTACGAGTCAAGCTTCCCCCTGTAGAACGTATGAGTCAAGCTTCCCCCTGTAGAACGTACGAGTCAAGCTTCCCTCTGTAGAACGTACGAGTCAAGCTTCCCCCTGTAGAACGTATGAGTCAAGCTTCCCCCTGTAGAACGTACGAGTCAAGCTTCCCCCTGTAGAACGTATGAGTCAAGCTTCCCCCTGTAGAACGTACGAGTCAAGCTTCCCCCTGTAGAACGTATGAGTCAAGCTTCCCCCTGTAGAACGTATGAGTCAAGCTTCCCCCTGTAGAACGTATGAGTCAAGCTTCCCCCTGTAGAACGTACGAGTCAAGCTTCCCCCTGTAGAACGTACGAGTCAAGCTTCCCCCTGTAGAACGTATGAGTCAAGCTTCCCCCTGTAGAACGTATGAGTCAAGCTTCCCCCTGTAGAACGTATGAGTCAAGCTTCCCCTTGTAGAACGTATGAGTCAAGCTTCCCCCTGTAGAACGCATGAGTCAAGCTTCCCCCTGTAGAACGTATGAGTCAAGCTTCCCCCTGTAGAACGTATGAGTCAAGCTTCCCCCTGTAGAACGTATGAGTCAAGCTTCCCCCTGTAGAACGTATGAACGAAGCTTCTCTCTGCAGAACGTACGAGTCAAGCTTCCCCCTGTAGAACGTATGAGTCAAGCTTCCCCCTGTAGAACGTATGAGTCAAGCTTCCCCCTGTAGAACATATGAACGAAGCTTCTCTCTGTAGAACGTACGAGTCAAGCTTCCCCCTGTAGAACGTATGAACGAAGCTTCTCTCTGTAGAACGTATGAGTCAAGCTTCCCCCTGTAGAACGTATGAACGAAGCTTCTCTCTGTAGAACGTA
This sequence comes from Penaeus vannamei, assembly GCF_042767895.1. NCBI lineage: Eukaryota > Metazoa > Arthropoda > Malacostraca > Decapoda > Penaeidae > Penaeus > Penaeus vannamei. Next base: position 8,978,722 of record NC_091589.1, read on the forward strand.
CGAGTCAAGCTTCCCCCTGTAGAACGTATGAACGAAGCTTCTCTCTGTAGAACCTATGCGCGAATTTTCCCTCTGTAGAACTTATGAATAAAGCTTCCCTGCGTTGAACCTATTAGTGAACTTCCCCTTTGTAGAACCTATGAATGAAGCTTTCCTCTGAAGAACCTGTAGGTGAAGCCTTCCTCTGTAGAACCTATGAGTAAGATTTTATTCATCACAACCAAGCTTTAGTGAAGAGATATAGTAATACACTTCTGAGTTGGCATATGCTTGGAAAAGGTGTATAAATATCTTATTTCGAAAACGTAGGCAAGACACTACCGTGAGTCGGTTTGTTGTTTCGGAATCGAGGTTTTGAGAAAACTACAGGCATCTTTCCCGGTGGCAATTGGGTGTCGCGCGACGTAACACGACACCAAAAGCTGTCTCGTGATCGGAGGCGAAACAGGCCGCTAAGCTCCGCCCATTTCAGTCTCGTTATCGATATCAAAAGCCATCTCGGATATCATATTCCAAAATACTGTGTACCTGTGGTAAAAATAACCAGTACAGTAAAATATCAGGCCGTCAACCGCGGCCATTCCCATTACGTCACAGAAATGGGCGGAGCTTAGCGGCCTGTCTCGCCTCCGATCACGAGACAGCTCTTGGTGTCAAGGTCTATATAAGTACTTATATAGACCTTGCTTGGTGTCGCGTTGCGTCGCGCGACACCCGAATTGACACCGGGAAATATGGCAATATGTCATATCATCTTGTGGATCGACTGTGAGATTTCCTTCTTTGCAATAATAAGCAAGATTAAAGGAAGTTTCATTAGTAAGAGAGTGAAATGAATAGTAAAAATAGTATGAAATATTGCAAATAATGAGTTTTACATTTCTTGGAACAAAAAGCACGTAGTAGAATTTGTAAGGTGCTATGCGACAACGAATGCAAATGAAATAAGGTAGGAATTTGTAGTCTTTTTGCAGCTCTCATGTCACACTACATGTTTCAACATTAGGTCACAGCAAATTTTGCAAGTCTGGTGATAATGGAATGTCGGCGGGAGGCAAAAAATAAATGAATGAATAAATAAAGATCAGAAGTAAAGGAATGTATCAGTTCCAGCCCCACCTGGAGGAAGCACAATTCTGTCTTACTGGAAGTCTTCGAGGAGTTGAATGAAGACAGACAAAGAATTCTTTCAACTAGAATTTATTAATTTGGAAATCAAAATAAAAAATATTCACGATAGACAATAGACATGGCATGACGCATGAGAGTAAGGTATTGCCGCCAAATATATTTTATTTTTGTTTGGGGTACAGGAGAAACGATACCATACATAGTGAATCATAGACAAATTGATTTCAATTTTTTATTATCATTATTGTTATTAAATATATATATTTCATTTATTTTATTATTTTTTATTTTTTATTATTATTATTATTTTTTTTTTTTGCTACTTTCGCGGACGTCACGATATCGGCGGGAAATTTGAAAAAGAAAAATCGGGATTTTCGCTTTTTTTCATTTTGGATATAAATGCCGGCGGGTCCGTTATTCAAGAAAAAATTGTTGTGGCCTTACCCATTAACAAGTAAAAGGGTAGAAATCAAGGGTACAAGAGAGGACTCGCTGCATTTTTCTAGTTGGTGAAGAGCTGTGATGATATAGTCCATGTTCTTGAAGCACAGGTTAGGTAGCTCATAAAAAGGGAGGAGAAGAAGAAGGTAAGAAAGAGAGAGAACGGAAGAGGAAGTGGAAAGGTAGGAAGAAGAGAGAAAGGAGGAGGAGGAGGATGGGAGGAAGAGGGAAAGTAGGAAGAAGAGAGAAAGGAGGAGGAGGAGGGTGGGAGGAAGAGGGAAGGTAGGAAGAAGAGGGAAAGGAGGAGGAAGAGGGAAGGTAGGAAGAAGAGAGAAAGGAGGAGGAGGATGGTGTGAAGAAGAGGGAAGGTAGGAAGAAGAGTGAAAGGAGGAGGAGGAGGGTGGGTGGAAGAGGGAAGGTAGGAAGAAGAGAGAATGGAGGAGGAGGAGGGTGGGAGGAAGAGGGAAGGTAGGAAGAAGAGAGAAAGGAGGAGGAAGAGGGAAGGTAGGAAGAAGAGAGAAAGGAGGAGGAAGAGGGAAGGTAGGAAGAAGAGAGAAAGGAGGAGGAGGATGGTGTGAAGAAGAGGGAAGGTAGGAAGAAGAGAGAAAGGAGGAGGA
>NC_091589.1:8985913-8988413 GCF_042767895.1 Penaeus vannamei
CTCTCTCCCTCTCTCTCTCTCTCTCTGGTGTTGGTCTAGCAATCTTGCGGACCTGCGTTCAATCCCACGTCCGGCCAGTGAATGGTAACCCCGGCCGTTCCTTGCACACAGGGGGAGATTTGGGCAAAATAAAACAGACGGTGTGTCACAGCCAAGTATATCCATTGTAACAAATGGAATTAAAACAATCTTAAATCTTAAAATCTTAAAAAATATCTCTCTCTCTCTCTCTTCTCTCTTCTCTTTTCTATCTCTCTTCTCTCTCTCTCTCTCTCTCTCTCTCTCTCTTCTCTCTCTCTCTCTCTCTCTCTCTCTCTCTCTCTCTCTCTCTCTCTCTCTCTCTCTCTCTCTCTCTCTCTCTCTCTCTCCCTCTCTCCCTCCCTCCTCTCCCTCCCTCCCTCCCTCCCTCCCCCTCCCTCCTCCCCTCCCTCCCTCTCTTTCTCTCTCTCTCTCTCTCTCTCTCTCTCTCTCTCTCTCTCTCTCTCTCTCTCTCTCTCTCTCTCTCTCTCTCTCTCTCTCTCTCTCTCTCTCATTCTCTTCTCTCTCAATCTCCCTCTTCCTCTCCCTCTCACTCTATCTCCCTCCCTCTCCCTCCCTCCCTCTTCCTCATTCTCCCTCGTCCTCTCTCTCTCTCTCCTCTCTCTCCCTCTCCCTCTCCCTCCCTCTCCTCTCCTCTCTCCCTCTCCCTCTCCCTCTCTCCCTCTCCCCTCTCCTCTCCCTCTCCCCTCTCCCTCTCTCCTCTCCCTCTCTCCCTCTCCTCTCCCTCTCCCTCTCCTCTCCCTCTCTCTCTCTCTCTCTCCCTCTCTCTCTCTCTCTCTCTCTCTCTCTCCTCTCTCTCTCTCTCTCTCTCTCTCTCTCTCTCTCTCATTCCATCCGTCTCTCTCTCTCTTTCTCCCTCTCTCTCTCTCTCTCTCTCTCTCTCTCTCTCTCTCTCTCTCTCTCTCTCTCTCTCTCTCTCTCTCTCTCTCTCTCTCTCTCTCTCTCTCTCTCCCTCCCTCCTCTCCCTCCCTCTCCTCTCTCTCTCTCTCTCTCTCTCTCTCTCTCTCTCTCTCTCTCTCTCTCTCTCTCTCTCTCTCTCTCTCTCTCTCTCTCTCTCTCTCTCTCTCTCCTCTCTCCCTCCCTCCCTCCCTCCCTCCCTCCCTCCCTCCCTCCCTCCCTCCCTCCTCCCTCTCCCTCCCTCCCTCTCCCCCTCTCTCCCTTCCTCCCTCCCTTTCCCCTTCCTCCCTCCCTCTCCCCCTTCCTCCCTCCCTCTCCCCCTTCCTCCCTCCCCTCTCCCCCTTCCTCCCTCCCTCTCCCCCTTCCTCCCTCCCTCTCCCCCTTCCTCCCTCCCTCTCCCCTTCCTCCCTCCTCTCCCCCTTCCTCCCTCCCTCTCTCTCTCCCTCCTCCCTCTCTTTCTATCTCTCCCTCCTCCCTCCCTCTCCCTCTCCCTCTCCCTCTCCCTCTCTCCCTCTCCCTCCCTACCTCCCTCTCCCTCTCTCCCTCTCCCTCCCTCCCTGTCCTCCTTCCCCCCCTCCCCTCCCTCCCTCCCTCTCCCCCTCTCTCCCTCCCTCCCTCCCTTTCCCTTCCTCCCTCCCTCTCCCCCTTCCTCCCTCCCTCTCCCCCTTCCTCCCTCCCTCTCCCCTTCCTCCCTCCCTCTCCCCCTTCCTCCCTCCCTCTCTCCCTCCCCTACCTCCCTCTCCCTCTCCCTCTCCCCTCCCTCCCTCCCTCCTTCCCTCCCTCTCCCTCTCCCTCTCCCTCTCCCTCTCCCTCTCCCTCTCCCTCTCCCTCTCCCTCTCCCTCTCCCTCTCCCTCTCCCTCTCCCTCTCCCTCTCCCTCTCCCTATCTCTCTCCTGGAATAGTTGTGGCAGGAGGGGGAAAGGGAGGGTTTCGAGCACGTGCTGATTGCGTCATGCTATTAACAGCTGCGAATATGTCTGTTTCGTTCGTCTGTTTCATTGAGTTTCGTCTGATTCTCACTTGCTTCGCTTCCTCTATTGCTCTCGCGGCACCGGGCATGCATTCGTACATGCTTACATACATACATGCATCCGTTTATACGTTCGTGCGTGCGTACATACGTGTGTATAGTACATACATACATGAATACATGCATACATACATACATACATACATACATACATATATACATACATACAAAAATACATACATATATACAAATATATACACACACATACGTACATACATACATGCATACATACATACATACATACATACATACTTACATACATACATACACACGTACTTACATACATACATACATACACACGTACTTACATACATACATACTTACATACATACATGCACACATACTTACATACATACAAATATGCATACACACACATACATACATACATACACACATACATAACTGCATAGACATACATACATGCAAACATACACATACACACATACGCACATCCATCCATCCACCCATCCATACACACAAATACACATACACATAAACTCACACACACACAAAAAAAAAATAATAAAACAAATA
>NC_091589.1:8993413-9020913 GCF_042767895.1 Penaeus vannamei
TTGTCCACAGACCCAACGCTAATCTTGGGCTAACTGATCTTCCATAATGGCAGTCTCCAGTTGATGGATGTGTCATCAATGGCAGACTGGTGTCGCCCTGGGATAAGAGCCGTTTCCACATATTTCCGACCACATCTGAACTGGCGATGTCATTGTTTATCAACGTCATATGATGCGGCACATGGTGGGTAGGCGAGAGAAGCGAACAAAAATTTACAATATAGGTGTTCTGGGACCATTTATAAACTATAGCCGGACCTATATGGATGTAATTTAGTAAAAAAGAATGTGTTAGAATGTGGTCCTTGGGGATAGGGCAAGCCAGACCATGATGGGGGGCGAACAATCTTAGGGAGGAACTGCCGCCACCCACAAATGACGGCCCAGGGAGGATGGAAGTTGGAGGTTACTTAAAATGTAGTGGGAATGAGAGCAGAGAGATTTCAGGAGAGGTGAGGTATAGGTGTGTTATTTTGGTTCATGACTACTTTTGAACGTCCTCAAGAGTATCTGAAAAGGTGTTGGTTGGGGTCTGAGGAACGAAGGTCTTATTATAAGAAGAGGAGATTGACATCTGAGAGCAGAGGAAGGGGTAGGTCTAGGAGAAGATGCGGTAGAATCTGGAGTCGAACGTTTAGATAGCCTGATGCGAAGGGTAGAGCGAGAAGGGGGATAGGCAGAGCGAAGGACAGCAGTGGAAGAGGAAGCACGAGAAAAAAAACTTGTCGGCATGCTTCCTGTCTGGCTTCGCGTAAAGTGAGGCCAAAGTTTAAATATGAGGACTGGTATCTCAGGCTCAGACTTGTTAGATAAGGCAGCTCCTATAAAATAAATTATGAGAGTCAACACAATTAGCACACGCCAAACTGAACAATCATGGCAGGTTGGGCACATCAAAGGCAGCGAACTGTGGAGGGACAGTGGTTGAGAAGATGGCCCAGACGCCAACAATTCTGACACTGTTATGGTCGGAAATCTCCGCCATTATAAATATGCGGGAGGGCATGTCTACGGAAAGTAATCTTGACAATATTGGCATAGGACTTTTGGAGGCCTCTAGGGGGAATAGTGTAGCATTGTACTTTTAAAAGAGGGGGATGGGGGGAGAGGGAGAGAGAGAGAGAGAGAAAGAAAGGAGGGGGGGATGGTAAGATTCCCTCTCACCCGTACTTCTCTGTCCCTCTCCCAGGGCGCATCCTTCACTGCCCCCTCCCATTCCCCATGGGCAACGGGTCAGGCAAGCCCATCGTTCCACAGTCTGACCAATCCTAGCCGTAGACAGGACAGTCAACCGGGGAGATGGAAACAGTTTCGCTACCAGAATTGCGGAAAGTGAGGCTGGAGGGAATAGGTATGCCAATGAGTTCAGTCAAGGTAGATAATGTACAAGCTTCAGATCTAGATGTAACTGTGATAAGATAAAAAAAAGTTTAGTAGTACTGGTGAAGCAAGGGAAAGAGTAGTAGTATGTGAGGGGGATGAAGGAGAAAGATGAACCAGACGTAAGTACAATAAAGAAATAATTAGTGGGAAATAGGTGTAAAAAGCAAAAAAATAAGAGGAGACTAGGAAGTGAGAAAGATAAATAAGGTACTCGTAGAAGACAATGAAGTTCAGGTGTAAACATTGAAGATAAATAAATGGAATAAAATGAAAGTAATGACAGGACATGGAAAAAATGGAAACTAAATTTGCATGAGGCAGAATAACAGAAATTGTCGAATGTGTAAATTTTAAAAACAAGACCCAATAGAAATCTAGCAATCTCATTTACCAACACATGAATATTCTTTCGTTCTTTTTGCCTCCTTTAGGACCGATTAATTAAACCAATCTCTCGTACTCCCCAGGGAAAGGTGTCGAAAAGAATCACACAGCTGCCATGGAGTGGTTCAAGAAAGCCTCTGACCAGGGCCACCCCCACGCTGCCTACAATCTGGCTGTGGGTCACCTTCAGGGCTACAAGATCGGTCTGAAGCCTGGGTGAGTGACCGTCTTGTATAAATACGATTGCTCTTGGCTGCTTCCTGAATCTTTGCTTTTTACTTTTCAGGTGTAAGTTTGTTTCACATTTTGGTTTGATAAAAACCTTGAAAACAAAAGGAGTGCATTTGCTGTAACCTTATATAAAATCATGGAATAATTTCTCCTCTTAAATTCCAAAATCTGAGAACTCTTTCATCTTAAATTCCAGAGATGCTCACGAGCTTATAAAGAAGGCTGCAGAGAAGGGGGTTCCAGAGGCGATAGACGTCTTGGATAAGGTGTGCTCTCGTGGGCACTGCGATGCTTAGTCAGGCATTCTAGTCACATTTTTTTCTGTTGTGAAACTACAGCCAATTTTGTAATTCCTTAGTTTCCTGTCTTTTATTTGTAGTTTAATCTCCCCAATAGATCCTTAAATGATGAAAGTATTTCAGTACTGCAAAAGTTATGCATAATTGTATAGAAATCAAGGTAATGAAAAGTTTGATTTACTAATATTAGAGTCGAGCTTCTGTTTACTGTTAAATATGAGTACTGACTTTATGATGTAGAAAATCATCTAAATATATTCTAGCAAAGCTCACTAGCACAATAAATAACATAGAAATTATTTGTTTTATGTCCTTTTATTAGGTGCACTTATCCCATCTATGTGGCAAAATAGTTTACTTTTATTGACTTTACAATTCCTAAAAATTTTGCGTTCATTAATCAGACCTACCTTTCAACAGTCTAATTAATGCCAAGTTGCAGCAATCAAAATTTCAAATGTGATAATATAGTAACTAAGAATATTAACCTTACTCAAAAGGAGACAAAAACAAATTTACGAATTTCCATTTTTATGTAATTACATTATCTTTCTTATATGTAAAAAGTAGAAACATTTGCACATTTCATTTATACAATATTTCTCACTCGCATCCCAGCCTCTCACGCAACGGAGAGCACCAACCGGCAGCACAGAAAGGCATCTTGGAGCAATAAATGCACTTTTCACCTCCACTGTGATGCCAGACAGTCACATATAACTAGGTCTCTTTCCAAATTGGAAGGTGGACTCCCATCATAAGTAAATATTTGCAAAAACTTTAACAAAGAAAGTAGGCCAAGAGATCCTAGAGATGAACAGACTCTCCACTGTAATTATCAAACTTGTACAACGCCCCACAATGTGTGGGGTGGGGAGGTAGGGGGCCAGTGGGGGAAAATAAATTAAATCCACTTACACAGTGAAAATTCCAATAATAACAAAAAAAAGTAATACATTACTTTACACCTTTTAACGAGTTTCCACACAACTGTGCTGCTTGAAATGATGCTCAAAATATCACAAAATTACCAACACTTCGACATTTAACATTGTTGGCATGCCTGTGTGGGGTTAATCTCTTCAAATTTGGTTGTTATAATTACTGGTCCTTGGACAACTATCTTAGAAGAGAAGCGTGCTCATTCCTCCCATGTCACTCTGTTCTTTAACGAAGATTTCAAAGTATTGATAGATGATTGTGACGGCCAAAAGAATACCTGAAATACAACATGGAATTTCAATTATTTCTGAATATAAAAATTGCTTTTTTCAAACTACAAATGCAGCATTTGGATTTTAAAATAATAATAATAACAATATTAATAATATTAACAATAAAAAATTAAAAAACTACTGAATATCAAACACTTCATAACATTCACTTCTTTCCATTTTCATTAAATTCCTCGACTCACCTGTGCCAGAGCCAATAGCTCCCAGGAAATCTGCCAACACAGACAGAGCACCAATGCAGAGACCACCGAATGCAGCAGCGGTAGGAATGTAACGGTTAAGTTCGTGGATCATGGACTTCTCACGGTGGCCACGCATGACCATCTGCTGCTCCTTCAGCTGCTTGGCAACCTTTGTTCAAAGATAAATTTACATAAGTATAAAGTTCCTTTTACAGCTTATCAAATCAAAATACATGAGGAGATATCAAACCATTACAGAGAATGAATAGTCTGCAAAACAGAGGGCAAGGCTACCAAATTTGCTCATCCATTATTCAAAATACTATATTTTTTTATAGATTCCATTTTATCTATTGTAACAATATATACATTTATGATATGCATAGACAAAAAATCAAGGGGTAAAATAAAAACAAAATACTTGAAAGTGCGGTTTAACTGGCCTTATCTTCCTCTAAAACCCAACTTGTGTCTGAGTGCCCAACCAGATGTAGTGTTTCAACTACGAAAAGCACCGCCGTAATAGACCGTACATGCCTCTCGCTTGAATAACACCACAAATAGTACTTCCTGTTTGAGCAACATGGAGTTCAAGGACTCGTTCTGTTTCACCATAGTTTTGGATTTCATAAAGCATATTTTTTAAAAGTAAGAAGCACAGAAACCTATTTACCAATTCAAAATTATCAACACTAGTTTGACAGGCCATCGACATGAATGTAGAGCCTCAGTTTCAAATTAGCCATTTCTTGTTTGTTTTTGGTAATAAAATGAATTTTATGATAATTAACTCTTAAATTTTTTATATAAAATCTCTACTATAACTTTTGATGACTTTATAGATATTGATAATTTCTTTAAAGGGAATTACAGACAATAGATTTTAATTGCACCCTGGAAAAACACATTCGTGTCATCACTGGCCTCTCTCAACACCCAAGATTTAGCACCAAAGTGACTGATTTGGCCTAAATAGCCATGCTTATGGCCAGACCTGCAAATACACAAGACCAGTTGAACCGCACCTTAAGGAAGAGCTAGAACTTACGTCCTTGGCAGATGAGCCAGACACATCAATCCAGGTCTTGGAGAAGAAGGCACAGGAGCCCAACATGAAGGCAATGTAAATGATGGCATGGAAAGGATCTTCCAGAATGTGGCCAAAGGACTCTGGTGGCGACATGTAGTAACAAAGGCCACCAATTGGGTAAGAAGTGCGTCCTGGGCCTCCTGATCCAACGTCAGACCATGTTCCCAAAAGGCCGACAAAGAAGTTGCCCGGAAATTTGTTTGCCAACATCTGTAGAGCAGGAAGTTGAAGAGGTTTTAGAAAATAAATGATTGTTTTATTTGCATGACAGTACATTATATATGAATACAGACAGATACTATGAATGATATTCATGTTGACAAATGTAGAAAAGGTATGAGAATTAATATATACAAAATACATCAAATGTATTTTACCAAAATACATCAGACAAAAATGCATTGGAAATCAGTCAAATATATCTCTTATTGTGAAGATGTTCATTCTCATTCATACCTTTTCTAGATACTAGCTACACTTTCAGTTCACACTTACCTGAGCAATGATGTAAAGATTGGAGACGAGAGCAGACTGGAGGATGATGGGAATGTTTGAAGTGTAGAACAGCTTGATGGGGTAAGAGGAATACTGGCCACGGTAACGTGCAGACTTGATGGGAAGGTCTACACGGAAGCCCTGTGGGAAAATGGTATTGTTAATTTCACTCTGAGGATTATACTCTGATGTGAAATTTTAAATGAAGCTTGAGTCCATAATTTCTACATTTTAAAAAGTATATCAACTATTTAACCTTCTATACATCTTCCTTTAATTATTCTAATTTGAAACTCTTCCCAAGGTTGATAATGTCAATATGACATGTTCTTTCATTCTATGAAATTTTAAAATAATGGTGACAGTCTTCTGATACTTAAGATGAAGTCACATTAATTAAATAGTCTTCCTAACCATGTACTGAGGGAGGTAAGAGAACATTCTGCAGTTTCACAGGAAAAATCACGAAGATATGTGGGCCATTTAAACACCTTGGTTACTTTCTCTTTGGGGGGATGGGAGATTGAAATGTTAATTTATCTTATCAACTGATAGATTACCATACCTGGAAGTATATCACAATTGCAAAGATGAGAACAGTAGCCAGAAGATTAGTCAAGTTGGGGAGGTTCTGGCGGTAGAAAGCCTCACGGAGAGCTCGAACCTGTTGGAAATCAAACATTTTATAACTTGGGCCTTCAATATTTCATAATCAACTAAAACTTATTTCAAGATTTCATAATATAAAGCAAGCAACAGTGCATGATAGCATACCTTGTCTTGCCTAGTGGCCAGCAAGTGGAAAAGAGCAATGATTGCACCCTCAAATTCTGTGCCACGTCCAGTGTTGACTGTGGCAGGGGAGAAGGCCTTCCAGACAATGGTCTCACAAATGTTTGTGGCAATGAAGAGGGAGATACCAGAACCAAGACCATAACCCTGAAAGGTTAAAATAACCATTTAGAATCCAATAAAAAGAAATCAATATTCATAAATTCAGTAATAATTCATATTACATATCTTAATACATCTCTTTAATCCACAATGTTAAAATCTACATCATGAAAGAGTCACCCACCTTCTGCAGCAGTTCATCCAGCAGCAACACAATGAGACCAGCAACAAACAGCTGGATGATAATGAGGAGGCAGACACCAGCACCAAGGTCTGAGGGATCACCATACATGCCAGTCATTACATAAAGAATTGCCTGGCCGACAGTGATCATCATTCCAAAGAGCTTCTGTGCTCCATTGAACAAAGCTCTGTCCTTGGGGGTGTCCCCAACCTATAAAAGAAAAGGCAGAATTAGGATTCCCTATGCATTTGTCATCATCCTAGGCATGATCAGCATTATGATTCTTCAAATTGCTTCCCTTCAGGAAATCAATACACAAATGTTTAAGACTTAACAAATCAGTCAAAGTACTCACCTCAATGAGCTTCGCACCAGCCAGGAGCTGCATGATAAGACTGGATGTGACAATTGGCGAGATACCCAACTCCATGAGTGTACCCCTGTTACTGGCTAAGATCACACGGATCCAGTAGAAAGGATCAGCCGAGTCCGAGCTCATGATACCAAACAAAGGAATCTGGAATCAAAATGGACACGTTAATCTTCATCAATGCAGGAAAAATTGAAGAATTCTGTATCAGTAATAAGCATGTTGTAGCATTTACTAAAATATACTACACATCTATTTCTCAATATTTAATATGAAAATACCTAATTAGTGATTATAAAGAGCCTAGAATACAAAAACAAGACTTAAATCTGCCTTAACTATGTTAATAAACCTAAGCTAGTTACAGCTCATGAAGTCAAACTTCCCTTAAAAATAAAGCCACAAATATTTACAGTCAAAGACTTGATATAGTTAGCAGTAAACAAGTTGTCAAGTAAGTTCAACTTCTAAATGCTAGATGCTACAGCCATCAGAGATCCAGCCCTGAGAATCACCAGGTTACAAATAATTGATACAATTGACCCAAATTCCACCAATCCTTCATAAGCATTCCTGTATCTGCCAATCCTGTGTGGCAAAGGCCAATTATTTACAAATTCCTTATAATTGCTTTCATACTGTCAGACTTTCCTTTTAAATCATGTAGGTGACAATAGTGCATGAAATGGAAGGTGATATTTGAAAAATCTATTTACAATAGGCATCTTTTCCGGTGGCAATTAGTGTGTCACAAGACATGCTACGACACCAAATGCTGTCTCGTGATCGGAGGCGAGACAGGATTCCAAGCTCCAGCCATTTCTGTGATGTAATGGGAATGATCACGGTTGACGGTTTGCTATTTTACTGTACTAGTTATTTTTCCAACAGATAAATAGTATTTTGGAATATGATATCCAAGATGGCTTTTGATATCTTATGGTGGGTAGTGCGGTGTTATAGATATCCAATAGAAGTACGAATATGCATGAAATATCCGAAGTAGGAGGAATGCATTTGGCAACTCGATTAAAGTTAACCATCTGCTTGATTCCTGTCGCGCAAGAGGTGTCGCGTTTCCTGTAACCACTGGAAAAGATGCCTAAAAAGGGCAAGCCATGGAAAGCACAGAAGCAATATTATCATATCATAGCTTTGCATTCCATTTATTTGTGTGTATGCATCTATAGCACATGCCAAAACTAGAAACTTTAAGGATTTGTATGAACAGTCACAGGCACAAATTTCTTTCAAGGTAGCTATTTGAAGGAGAAAGCCTTTGAACATGTGTAGTTGCTATGTTCCTGATCTACTGATAACAAAAAGAAGCTAGGATATGGGATCACACACACAAGATAACTCTCCAGATCTATTTTTGATGCTTTCAAGATAAAAATTTCCAGAATAAACTATCTACAGTATGAAACTCCCAAAAACTATGATTCACATGAGAAGTCAACGTCTTTCCATACCGCATCAAATATAAACCAACAAGACTTGGCAATGATCAATATTTTACGGATAGCTTATATTGCTGAACAACCCGCAATATGACTTCACCCGTACTCTCAATGAGAGCTACATCAGTATCTGCATTCTACAAAATATCCTTTATAACACCATCAATGATATTGTAAAACTAGATACAGCAAGGCAGCACTAGATTTAGGATAAAAAGGGGCAGGGTAAATTTTAAGGACAAATGCACATCCATCAATGGGTAACACTCCACACACATTCTATAGACAGAACTTGCAGACCCTCCTATTGATTTCTATAAAATGAGGAACAAACTATTTTGCCTGAATATACACAGCGGAGCTGTATTAGCTTATACCAGAGCACAGAGCACAGGGGCCACACAGATGGCTCTACAAGTGCTCAGGCACCAAGGAATCATTTAGTAAGACCTACATGACCTCATATGAGCCCTGAATTCTCTGGAAAGTGTTTTGTTTATCAGCTTTAACAAAATTTATTGTTACTGACATTATAAACATCATAATGCTAAAACAAATAGCTACAGAAAATAAAGAATCTATCCAAAAATCAAGGAAAATATTAAATTGGTGATATTGACTGCTTGGTGACAGTTCTGGTGGGCCTATTTACACAAACAAACCTAAACTAAAACCACAGTGGACATGGTGTGTATGTAAACACTAACAGCTTCAACAGGTTGATGTACTACTATCATATTGGAAGTTCACATTGTAAGCTATAAAGTGCTTATCACAGCAAATTAAAAACATTTTGTTCGAGCACAGGACTACATTTATCAGAAAAAAATCATTTTAAAAGACAGCATATGTGCTCTCAACATTTACCAAAAAACTATCATTCATGATACATATAATGCCATATGTACTTTATAAACCTTAACAGAGGTATTTCATATTCAATCATAATATCAGAACCATTTCATAAAAACTGCAAACTGCAGTTGGTATTCGGTTTCTGCACATCATATGGTCATCTTCCCAAATATTACATATATAGAAAAACAAAAATATAAGCCCTAAAATATGTATGTTCATTTCAAAAAATTAAAAAGAACTCACCTGGCAACAGACAAGGAAGATAAAGAGAGTGATGGCAGTCCATAGTACTTTCTCCCTGAACTGGACCTTCCGCTCAGGCTTCTGAATCTCCGGGAGGACCGCGCAGAACGGTTTTATCACCTCAAGGAACTTGACTGAAAGAGAGGAGGGAAAATGGAGGTTCGTTAGTTACTGTTGTTGCTCTTTGGGATAGGGAAGGGAGGAGAGGGGAAGGGGAGGAATGGCAGAAGAGAAAAGGAGGTGGAGAAAGTATGATGATTACAAATGTGGAGAAAAGGAGATAAATTGGAGTAGGAGGAGAAAAAGGAGGCAGCAGCAGAGCATGAAGTAAAGGAGGTGAGAAGAGGAGAGCATGAGTAAGAGGGGGAGGAGAGAGTATAATAAGGTAGAATAGGAGAGAAAAAAAAATTGAGGTAGCATTAGGAGCGAAGAGACCGGAAAGGAGAGAAAAAAGAATGAGAAGAGGAGAAAATAGATTGTGGCGCAGAGAAGGGAGGAAAAATAGGAAAGAGTCAAAGCAGATGGAATGGAGAAGAGGTGATTAGAAAGGTCATGAGGAAAATAGGCCACTAAATATGGAACAAAGGGAAAGAAGAAAAGAGAAAGTGAATCCTGAGAATTAGGATTCAGCAGAGAAGGCAAATAAAGAAAGGGAGAAAACAAAAGGGAAACAAAAGAAAAAAACAAAATGAATGTTCAAGATATAAATATACCATAATCATACATGTTCTACTTTCAATGAGATATCAATATTGGAAATGCCATAAACCACACCCTTTGTAGACCTGCAGATAAGGTAATAAAGTGGATTTGGAACATTGAAACTAAAGAGAAAGTGGGAATTCCCGAGAACAGACGGTACACACTGCACTGCTGTTGTGCTAGGTATGGAATATGTTTCGGTTAAATACGGCTTTTCTGTGGCTTAAACATTAGATTTCAATACCCCCGCTTTTACATATTCGTCTATAGACACCAGAGAGGATGTAAAGGTTATGGAATATGTGAATTTTGTAAAGAAAGGAGTGAAAATTGATCTACGAGATTTTGGCTCTATAGAGCATTATATCGGCCTTGTGCCCAGTTTTAAGCAATATTTCGTATTCGTTAGCACTCAGTGAATAGAAATGATGCGATTTCGGCTCATTTCCGACTAAATTGTCAGCGTTCGGCGAACAAATATTCAAAGTAGGTGTCAGCCGACTCCATTCTAGAAAAACAAGCCAGGCTTATGGCCAAAATCACGAAACTATGGGCTTTGCGCGGGTTTGAGATGCACATAAATACAATTTAAAAGCTAATTCCACAAAATGCCATTGATAAACTTACTCCCCATGGTGGCTGATGTTGATGGACGAAGGGCCAAACAGGATATAACGTCCACCAGTGATGCTGTCTAGCTTGACACTGAACGCGACGTGTCAGAGCTTCACTAACCTGCCGCGAGAGGGCCGCAGTGACGTCACCTCCGCACCGCCATCGTGACGCTTGTTGGTCCTGTGGTGCCGCTTTTCTTGATGTCATGAATACCTATATATCGAATACTATTAGAACTTAATTATTCAGATAAGAAAATTATTTAATTTTATTGTCATTTTATAAAAAGGTGTCGCTTTCTGTGCTTTTTACTATTTGTTATTATTTGAAGGATTGTATAGCCTGATGTGGCACCATTGGAAAACCCGCCAATCAGCTGGGATTTAAAGGGAAAGATCAACCATCTGCCAACGCTGCAGCGTGGGATACGAGAATGAAGAATGCAATTTTATATACATATACATAAAAATTATATTTAGAATTGAAGACAGACAGACAATACAAACAGAGAGAAGAGGAGGAAATTGGAAAGAGAAAGAGGGGAGGAACGTAGACAAACAAACATGTAGAACTCTCTGCAAGGAGGAAGTGGGAAAGAAAGAAAGAGAAAGGGAAATTAGAGAAACAGAATAAGAGATAGAAACTATGAGCACCTCTCTAAAAAGAAAAGTTGAAAAGAGGGGAGTGATGGAAAGGGGGAACGATATAGTGAGAGGGAGGACAAACAAATCAAAGAAACATATGGATGAGGAGGAAAGGAGGACAGGAAGAAAAGGGAAAATACAGATAAAGGTGTGAGATAGAGAAAAGAAATATATAAGAAAACGAGTATAAAAAAAAGATGAAAGGGGAATATGGGTGGGAGAAAGGGAAGAAGGAGAGAGATAATTCAGAACTTAAATATTAGTAACTGGCATGTTTACCCAGCTTTTTATTTCTTTGCGAACTGAATAACGTAACATATAATCAAGTTAATGCTTTTAATGTGGCTCCATCCACACACACTATTATATCTGGTTATTTACTCATGTGTATTGATATTTCTTATGCCCAGACTTACTTTATAAATAGCCTGAATTCATGCTGTTTATTTCTCATATTTTCAAGTAGTCAGCACATTGGCATTTGGCTGGATAATGTAAAGGACACCAACATGTCCTTGGTTTTACAAAGATGGTTAAACTGTATAGAAAGATTTCCTTACTTAAAGTATATTATTTCCTGCTTTTACTGTTACTATGAAGATTAAATACTTCTTTCTATTATGTTGATCGCAGTTGTATATTTTAATCATCTTGGAGAAATTATAATTAGTTTTCCAAAACAGATATATAGTGTAGAAGACCAGTAATAGTAAAATCTGCATATGTTTTAGAAACAACTTGTAGATTCTTGAATCATCTGAGTTGTCTGCATTTTGATTTGTGTATTGAAGAATATAACTGTATTCTTTGTTTTTTTCACAGCTTTTAATAATCTTATGATACTTGTTTTATATGTAATAACAGAATGTTTACCTTATTTTCCATCTATGAATACAAGGCAGCTAAGTATAACATAGATTTGGCTGATGTATCAAGGTAAAAAAAACATTCAGTAAATGACAACTGAATTCTAAGATATCATAGTAGTATAGTAACTCTGCAGTATCTCCATTCACAATTTTGAATTAGACACTAACACAATTTGGCAATGATGGCAACCAGTGACACTTGTGCTTCCATTCATATGTCTACTCAACCCCTGCCCATCCCCAGGTGTTTCCTTAAAATCATTTATCTTTGTTTCCTGTGCCATTATTGTGCCTTTTCCTAAATATATTTGCTAAGGCAAGACTATAAGAAATTGTGAGAATGGACATGAACAAAAAATGAATACAAGTAAAGTAAGAAATAATGGAGTAATTAAAAATTGCATCTCTTTCTTTTAATATCATTCTATATGATTTCTTTTAAGTATACATGCCTCTTCTTCAGAATCAAATGTATATGTCAACTTTCTTCTATAATTGCATAAGCAATAACAAATTTTATCATCACATGTAGCAAGTCAGTTCAGATAACTACATTAACGTAACCCACTAAAATGAAGGTGAATGCATACATTCTTGTGGTAAATCATAAGGCATGGTAGGCAAGAGTTCAATAGTATTTACTAAGCTCTTGGTCTTTAGGAAGGAATATGAAAATATACATATATATATACTCTGGTCACTTTATTCTGTTCTTACCCTACAAAAGAAACAAAGCTTACACATCACACATTTTTTTAAATGTTCAACATAAATAGCCAATGGTGAATAACACAACAAATGGCTCTAAGCCATTAAACTACAAACGTCTGGAATCCCTAGAAAGTACTTCCTTGAAAAAATACAACTTTAAGGCAGCTGGAATTATGAAAGATGGGCAGCCTTTAAGCACTAATGTGTTTTTATATATTTGTGTGTATATATATGCATGCAAGTTTCTTTCCTATCATCTCTTACAAAGAGACAGATCTTTTCCTTATTTCATCTTTATGCTAACTATTGTCATGGCAGATATATAAGACACTGATAAACTGTGATTCTTAAGAGAAACAACAGTGTACCACCAAACAGCATTAAGTTTACCCTGAAAGCCCATGTGGATCTTAAAGCATTTAGACAACATATTACAACCTTCCAGTTACACTATGATATTCTTAATGGATCACAATATAGGAGCTTGATTTTTTAAGAAACTCTGAATAAGTAATTTCACACCTCTCATTTTTACTTTAACATCTTAAATACTAATAGCTGTCAAAACTTGCTGACCTAAATTCAAGATTGACCCACAAAAAGACAAGCTGAAAATGATAAGTGGCATACAGTAAATTCAACATCCTTTGTTATAAACTTTGAATATGATATTAGCAATATTTGATCACTATTTTTATTTAATCTCAACTTTCCAAAACTCAAAAACCTTGTACAATGCCCCAATAGTGCTTTGGAAATTTACCACACATTCAAATATTCATCACATAGTGTGTATAACGTTGTTCTAATCTCCCATCAGCTGCCACAGCCAGAAACTGAAAAATTGTCACATGTTGCAACTTAGGCAGCTTTCCCTCCAAGATATGTGACCTCTTTTCCAGTCTTTTTTAAGGTCTCAAGCAGCTCGTCTGAGGAGAGAGTGCTGGTCACAATAACCTTCTTGGTTTCAAGGTTAATGTCAACATTGGAGACTTTATCTGAAAAGATAATTGAATCAATGATTATATGGAGTATACTTTATATTATGAATCATCAAATATCCTATTTCAATCTATGTCACTAAAAAATGTATCATTCCTAAAACAAAAATACTATTACAATAGTCATTATTTTGATATCTTGTACTTCATATCTGTTTGCCTTTATGAATTGCAATTCACTAATCAAGTTGGACTTACCACCAAGTTTTCCTAGGACCCTCTTAGCTGCACCTGAGCAACCTTCACAGGTCATCTCAACAGTGAATTCATGTACCTGAAACAGTGTTGATAAAGTTAAAAAAGGAAAATACATATAGTCTACTCTTTGGAACCTTCAAAAGAAGCAATTATTAATACAGTAACCAATTTGAAGACTGTAAATATATACATACATCAACATTATGTATGTAAAACAAAAAAGTAAAAAGGAGTGAGGCTATCACTAGACAAAAATGTTAAGAAGCTTCAATCTCCCAATAATGCATATAAAAAATAGCCAGGTACCTACATCTATAAATACCTCCTATCATAATATCTGGTCCTACTTTCAGTGCTTACACAGTATAAAATTACTTTGTGGCTTAGTGGGAGGTTACGCAAGTAATACCAACAATTTAATAAACTAATTAGCTTTGCCCAAGTTTCTTTGGGTTTACCATCACACTAACCAAAAGGCCTTTTTGTCCTCTAACTCCTACTTTATGATATAATAGTCAAATATAACGAACTGATTATTGCTTACTCTGGAGTGCTGGAAATGTATATTAGTTGTGAATGAATGGGGAAACAGTATTATTCATGTATTAATTTCTCTGTTAGTACAGGACACAAGTATTTCCTTCTTGAAAACTGATATATAAGCAACTCTTTGCCTCATAAAAAATACTAACAATATCAGAACTAATAGGACTTGAACTATTCATCTGAGGTCATTTCCAACTGAAAATGAGTACAGTTACAACTATGACCCTAATTGTTGGAAAGGAATTGCAGCAGGCTTAATGAAGGGTAAAACATAAAATGTGAACCATTTGACTAAAAAACAAAAAAAAAGGTGAAATCAGGTTTTATAAAGAATTCAGAGGGGCTCCCCGGTCCTACTACCTCATGGGAGAAGACAGAAATTGTAAATCAAGAACTAAAACCTCCCTCGATTTACTATCAAATATTGATCTTGAAATACTTGTGAAAGACTAGTGCCTGATTGTCTGTCAACCAAGCAAGAGGAATTGTAGGGTTTAGGGAACAGAGTCTCTTGCTAAATCATAATGAATACGTTTGATATGCTTCTAATATCTTCAGCAGTTATGATAATGCTGCTGTTTACTTTGCACTTTGCATAGTGCTGTTCATACACGCCCCTTCTACCGGGAGTGCCATACCAAGCCACTCACTGGGGATTACAGGCAGTAAGCTGCTTGAGTGAGAAATTCATAGCATATCTTAACCCTGCTCTTTACATTCTTGGCTGTTGCATAGAGGACTTCTTTTTAGGAAATGAGGGGCTGCATCTTTTTAAGGAATGCAGCCAATGCCACTCAAGTGAATAACTGTTTGCTATACAAAACTCAGGCAGGCTCAACTACTCATGATGCGATTGGATGTCAGCAGAGTGTGGGATAGATTTGGATTACATGATTCGACCTCAACTGCCATGGGTCATTTATGTGACCTCCTGTCTTACAGATGAACAGCTGTAAATGATTGCTAGTGGTCTTAGCAAACCAAAGGTCTACTGTATTGATGATAATATCAGTACAGAACTTAAGACAAAAACTGCGAAGATTTGACATAATGAGCTCAATTTGATAAACCGAAGGTTCTTGCTCAAAATAGATTCCGACTACCAACACTAATAGTTTTAGTTCTGACAGATTGCTGTCATATCCAGAATAGCTTCAAGCTGTAGTTGCGTCGTCTGTCTCTTCTGCGCTCTTGGACTGGGTCCTTTGAGATGTCTCTAAGCTTTAGTTACCTAGACAGTATATATCACAAGCAACCCTTTATTACTAAAATAGTTTCTATAAGGGACACATATTTTGGAGTATACATAGAAGCCAACAATTTAATATGCGAAAATATGTCAGTATCATATACAACATAACTACAGATATCGAATAAAGGATGAAATAAAATGAAACTGATTCATTGAGTTACATATATGAATTCCCTAAACAGATAGAAGAAAATATAGACTTAAGTACGTATATATATATATACATATAAATATATATTCATCAGTATATGAATGTGTGTAAAACCTCACCAAAAAACACATTTAAATTCATCACACGTAAACATCTAACTAATGTTATTAACTACAGAAACACAGACATTCGGTTGAGCATGATATATCACTCATATCATTCTTTTGCAAAAAATGTGGATTAAATCTGAATACTAACCATGAGAGACATTGCTATAAATATTGCTGCCGTCTAACAACCTGATAAGCGTTATCTTGACACAGTTTTGTCTTTTGGGTGTCTCTTCACAGTACTTCTGCGTTCGAGCATAAGTTTATATATCTTACCAAATTTCAATCTCGATAAAGAAGCTTATTCTGTAATTGCATTAATATTGTACCATTCGGATAGGTATAGCCTTGTTGAACTTTATTTAGCAATAAGATGGTTTATCGAATTGGATGACTTTTTTTTTCGTAGCTCAAAAATGTTTGAGACTTGATTTTAAAAACTCCATTTATCTATTCTTAATTTATTAGAACAAAAGGTTCAAAGTTTCGATATTGCTTTATTATCCAAAAAATCCTTATATTTAACTCGAATGCGCTATAAACGACGCATGCGCAGAGAGAGGAAGCTGTGACGTCACATTAGTTGTAAACAAAACGTCAGGGATAAACAGAGGTGAGACCACCTAATTGATCTCTTTGCCATCCGTTTGTCTCAATTTCTGCATTTCGTTGTCTCCCATATGATTATGAATACCGTAGCATCCTTCATGTATTTGGTTGTTAGGGAATTTCGTGCCGGAAGAGTGTCTATATCGAGGGATATATCTGAGACCGCATTCATATCTTTCGACCAATTTTTAGTCGGCACTTTCAGGTTTTTTCGGTTTATTACTGTTCCAAATAGTTATTATCGGTGTTCAAGTAATTAGGAAAACATTAGGGAGGTTTCCTTTAATTATACTTATATTGGGGAAGTGCCGCTTCTTGAGAATATCGCTTTCCTCACACTGAACTCAAGAAATCCAGCCGCCTATTTAGCATTCCCAATCGAAAGGCTTCTTACTTTTACACTTGCAAAGGCATTATGAAATTTTCTAATGATTGCATTATAATGCCAGGTTAATGGCATTACATAAAACATTCCACATTCTGCAGTGGTAACTTGTGGATTGCAAAACACTGTGATTGCATTAGAGTCTATTGCTTGCTGAATTATCACAATAGATCCTTGATGAATAGCCGTCACACACAGATATTTTAAGACAGGCTTCAAGTTTCATGCAAAGAAGTATCTCTAAGAATTTCTATGACTGGCTATGAATTGTGTTAGCTTTTTGTGCCCCTAATAGCCTGTCTATCCTGCTGCAGCAGAGTTCAGTCAGATTCACAACCATCAAATTGATTGTTTCACAGAATCAAAAGTTGATGGACAAGAAACATTCTTTGGGATGGTAACCTATGTGTAATGAATTTTCAATGATATCTGAAGTGAAATGTCTCTGGTAACTTTTGTTTGTGACAGTGAGTTATTAGTAACATGTTAAGAATGTCAGTTTAGTTCTATGGTTTAGATGGTTTCTTATATTTGACATTTTGATTTTTTTTGGTAGTTCTATACTTGAAAAAACTTTGTGAATAAAAATAAATTTGAAGTTAGCATGGTAAATCTGGAGAAAAAAAAATCAATGAAAAAAATGTAGACACTGTGTCTAGCATGAAATAACAGCTAACTTAAGATCACAGAGTTCAGTAAAGTTGATAGAAACAGCTACATCAACTTTCAGATATTTATTTTATTTTATACATACTAGACCTATGAGGCCTTTTATGCTATTCATTTATTTTATTTTATACATACTAGACTTATGAGGCCTTTTATGCTATTCAATTGAAACACATTCCAACTAGTTATAAATTCTCTAAAGCCTTGACTCAAATCTGATAGAGTAGTTGAGCATTAAGTAGAAGAAAGCTTGCAGATATAATAATGAATGAATAATGAATAACTATTTGTATCAGCCTTGAAATTACACTTTAGGGAGAATACAGTGTTGAGGGGTAGTTATGTGTTATTTTCTCTATGTTTTAATTAAATTTGACATATAATTTTAACAATTTATTACTTTCAGAGTAATACCTACAAAACATTTCCTGAATAGTACTATAGTGGGGAAACTGTAGAAATAAAGGGGTTTTGGTGTTTGGGGGGGGTAATAATCATTACTCCCTTTTATGTAACTAAAATGTCAGCTCCCTAAAGTAATAGACAAAAATTGTCAAAACTGGAAAAGAAAAGTATTCTCTAGTTTTCTGGAAAGTGTGGGATGGTATATCAGAAAGACAAATGAGAAAACAAATAGTCTGTTTTCATAATTTACATATATTTGCATACTAATTACAAGTAGGATAAAAAAAATAAATAAAAATAAAATAAAAAACAGTTGGTGCTCTCCTTTACATGTCGCAAGACTTGGCTAAGAAATAAAGATACATGTACAGATAGGCTGCATATATTTACTTTTTGGAGTGCATATTACAGAGTGAAAATTACATTGTGTGAGTAAAATGGTTAGAGCTTTTTCAGTTCCAGGATGGGGGACAGCGATGAAGAGGATGCAAATGAGGGGGGAGCAGCCACCAGTCAGACCCTGTCCCTCACTAGCTTCCTCTTCGGTAACATTGACGCACATGGACAATTGGAGGGAGATGTCTTTGATGGTGAATGTAAGCGTCAGCTGGCCTCCCTATCGCGGTTGGGATTAGGTTCACTGCTGCGCCAAGTTACAGATGATGGGGAAGATGATGATGAGGAGGATGAAGATGAGGATGAGCAGGGTGATGACGATGAAGGTACATAAATCAAAAGGTTGTCTTTTTTTGACTGGTTGGAATATTCATTATCATGATGCAGATTATGAATATCATCTACCCTCTTTTCCGAAGTACAATCTTTGTTTTTCCTTCTTTCAGAGGTATTAGAAAAAAGTCCTTCTGCTGTAGATTACTCTGACATCAATGAAGCTGTTGAGGAAGATGCTCTTGCTCAAGAAGAAGACGATGGTAAATAATTTATATATCAAACAATTAAAATATTTGTGTAGCTATGAGCAATTGGATTATTCTATAGCTCAGGTCACAATACTTTGCAATATAATGCAAACAGGAAGCCTATCGAAATTGTTGATTTTTTTTTTTTTTTTTTTTTTTTTTTTTTTCTTCCCCTCTATCTTTGCTAGAATGTTATATTTTGAGTTATTGATTATTCCATACTTTCTAGGAGAAGACTACGATGCAGATGAGGATGACAGTGGTATCAACAAGTCTGATGCCGAACTCATGCCGCCGCCTCCACCAAAGACCTCAGAAGCAGGCACCACAACACCCCCTGGTGACAAAAGAAGGCTTATTACACCTCTGGCAGCCATGTTGCCATCCAAGTACCAGAATGTGGATGTCAGAGAATTATTCCCGGATTTCAGAGTGGATGCTGTAAGTACAATCACACTACAAGTTTTCTCTCTCTCTCTCTCTCTCTCTCTCTCTCTCTCTCTCTCTCTCTCTCTCTCTCTCTCTCTCTCTCTCTCTCTCTCTCTCTCTCTCTCTCTCTCTCTCTCTCTCTCTCTCTCTCTCTCTCTCTCTCTCTCTCTCTCTCTCTCTCTCTCTCTCTCTCTCTCTCTCTCTCTCTCTCTCTCTCTCTCTCTCTCTCTCTCTCATATGCTAAGGGCCCAATTTATTCTAGAATAATGATGCATTATGTTCTCTTTGACATTTTGATGATTTGTGTTATCTCTTATTCTAGGTGTTGCGATTCTCACGTCTGTTTGGACCTGGAAAAATGGCAAATCTACCAAAAATATGGAAAACAGTGAAGAGAAAGAAGAAGAGGAGGCAGCATAGTCTTGATGACAGGAGCATGTTGTCAAGTGACGACGGCTACCCAAGTGAAGATAGTATAGCATCAGTGGCAGACATTCCACGCGGGTTTGAGTTGCAGTTTGGAACCGATCCACCACCAGACACTTGTTTTCCAGATGATGCTGTAAGTGGTTTTGGTATCTCTACTTTCCTTGACAAAGTTGATATAGGTTATATGTTTCATAAAGTGAAATTTTTTTCCAGTCTGACATAAGTGTGAAAGGATTTAAAGATTGGGAGACTGTTTAGGAATTATAATTGTTCTTTTTTTTCTTCAGGTACGTTTTAGCCAAACACAGGAACAAGATACAACCACTGCAAGCCAAAAAAACGAAGGTGGTAAGATTGGCGAACGAGACCCTAACAGACCTCATGAGGCTGATTGGCGTTATGGTCCAGCGCAGCTGTGGTATGACATGCTAGATGTTCCACCGGCAGGAGGGAATTTTGACTATGGCTTCAAAGTGAAGGTAAATATGTATGCTATTGCTAGAAGGAAAATTTGATATTGTGACTAAGTACTTGTGGAGCCATCTATATGTATGAAAAGATTACTAAATTCAACACACACACAATGGACAGGGCATGTGCTTACATGCCATGCCTGGCGGCTTGGGGTTAATGTGTAGAATTTAATTTGTTAAACCAATTTATTATCATCACATATCATATTCAGGGAAAATTGCATTTATCATGATTTTATACAGATCATCATTGCAGCATTCATATACAGCTGTAGGATTTCTTTCAATGGTTGTCTTAGTTGCAGGAAATAAAACCACCAGAGAAAATTGAAATGAAGACCGAGGAACCTGAGATTGAACAGCCCCTGAAGATGGTACCCAAGATGAACGGCTATGATGCAGACAACGAGGAAGAGTTCCCAGATGACTGCTTCCACATGGTCACACAGTACAACTGGGAGGAAGACATCATCTGGAATGGGGATGACATCAAGCATAAAGTACGTTGAAACAGCCTGAGCTGCGATTCTTGTGCATTTGTCTGCCCTGTTTGTAGTGATAATGAAATAATACAGATTTTTGAGCTATGATTTAGAAATGTTAAGACAACGTATTGAGCTCTGTTTAGGAGAACTTTTACTCTCTGACCATTACCAATGTCTTTATGTACATATGTGTATATTTATTTTTTCTCTCCAGTGACACAGCCATCAAGCTTTTCTGCCATCTATTAAAAGATCAAACATACTTCTGATAATTGAAAACAGAAGTAATATGTAGGCAGCATTAGGTTTATAATCTTTTAGCATTACAAACTGTTTAGGGTATTTATATGAACATAAAAAACTTTCTTTCTCCTAACATGTATTTTTACTGTACATGTATATTTTTTGGTTTATACCATAACCAATTAATTGAGAAATTCATATGGTTTGTGACAGTGTATTCTTTTTAGATGTAAGAATGAGTTATTATGCTGATATATATTCTTGGACCAGAATAGTGTAGAAACAATTGAATGCATATTTTTAGTGTATAATCAGTAATTTAAAGAAAATGTAAAGTAATACTTTGTGCCAAGTCACTTGAAATTGAAGGAATCATTTGAATTCAGTATTAGCTTGGATAGGCTTCGTCCACTTTGGTCAATATTATCACTTGCAGCTTAATCAGAAACGGAAGAACATGGCTGCCGGGTGGGTGCCGAGCAGTTACAACAGGACAGCACAAGCATTCAGCCAGCCCTCTAAGGTGACCACACCTTTTGCCTCAGCAAAAGCAGCCAAAACGAAAAGCCAAATGCCGTAAGTTTCATTAGTTTGTTTGGTTTCTTTTGCATGGGGTGTGTGCTAGGTTTGGTTCTGGTAAATACAATGATTATTTTTTATTTCTCAGTTTACTTATTGGCCTTTTTATTATGGCATTACTTCTCTATTTATAAATTGAATTTTCACATGGTGAATTATATCTGTATAGTGGAACAAAATGCCAGTGATGATGCAGGTCCCATATATCCATCCAACAGTAAAGGCAACTTAGACGACACATGGTACTCTATCTTCCCTGTGGAGAATGAGGAGCTGGTGTATGGTCGATGGGAAGACAACATCATCTGGGACCCAGAGAACATGGACAGTATCCCCGAACCAACAGTTTTGACACTCGATCCCAACGATGAGAACATCATTCTTGGAATTCCAGAAGATGTGGATCCTTCCACCCTTGCCCAAGGTAGTTGTACTTTGTCCTGTGTGAAAAGATGCTTGTTTAAGATTCTTGGCTTGAACTTGGTGGCAGTGGGAATTCTCACAATGAGATTTCTGCAGTTCAAAATTTAACTTTTTATTATTCAGAGCTAAAGATGACTAATAACCCAGTTAACAATTATGATCATATTGGTTATTAAAAAAATCCTTCCTAAAATTCAATGAATAATGTAGATAGATGAAGTCAGCTAGGCCAGGTAATCAATTTCTTATTAATTGAGTGTTTTTGGAGCCAGCTACATTTAAAAAGAAATTGACATAACAAAACCAGAGTGGACAGTGGATGCATACATGCACTGTATCAACAGGGTAAAGAAAGAATAGCTAGTTAGTAGAGTACTTTTGGATATGAACGCTGAGGAAAGTTATGTACTTTGATGATAGCATTTATATCCATATGCATTTGAGTAATTGGTGAAATGTGTTGTTCTAAAACAAAGTTAAAGTATTATGCAATGGAGATGGTAGCAGAGTTACCATTTTTGTTCATTGCAGAATTAGATTTATTAAAGAGAGGAACAGAGAAACAGAATTGTTCTTACCCACACCTCAGACAACTATCATACCTTAGTACAGCATTAATAGTCCTATTGCCCCACAGCTGATGCCCCTGTCAAGGTCAAAATCCCTCACCCCCACGTGAAGAAGTCAAAGATCCTCCTCGGCAAAGCTGGAGTCATCACCACCATCGAGGAAGAGTCCCCTCCTCCACCCCCCAAGTCGCCTGACAAGGATCCATTCAATATATCTAATGATGAGTATTACCAGCCTAAGTCATCTGAACAGACCATCAAGATGTCCATGGGCGGCGGGCTCCTCCAGCACTCTACACCTGTGGTAAGTTTTCAGGGGGGATGTCTTTGTTTGTCGTCCTTTCTTTCTTTTCCAGTTTTCTTTCTTTGTTTCTTTTCTCCTATTTATATGTGTGTACATGTATTTTTTTCATTTGTCTAATTCTTCTGCTTCTGATTATTAATGTTAGTATCATTACCATTTATATTTTCTTACTTTCTTTCTTTTATTTTTGGTTTTCATCCTTTTTATCATACTAGTTTGAGATTTATCATGATTGGTCAGAAACATCTATATCAAATTAATTAACCACTTTCTTTTCTCTTTTCAGGTTGAGTTGCAACCACCTTTCATTCCAACGTACATGGGAGAAAAGAAGTTACGACTCTTCCATCGGCCACCTTTAAAGAGGTACTCCCATGGGCCTCTGTCAACTCTTGGCCCTCATGCCGTCCATCCTCTGACAAAGGAAATCAAGAAAAAGGCAAAGGTATGTTATTTCATTTTATTCGTTTTTCTTCCCAGGTATTCTATGATTTTTTATGCATACTTGTCTTAAAGTTGATACTTGATTAGGCAGATAGAGGAGAGTAAGATAACAAAGGAATATTGGAGAAATAAAGATATTGGATATAGTTTGCAATGAACAATCTAGTCCCCCAGTTTTTTTGTTTTTTTTCTTGCTCTTTCTCTCCTTATCTTCCCATTTTTAATGATAATGTAATATAACACAGCAACGTGAGAATGAGAGGCTGGCATCTGGTGGCGGAGATGTCTTCTTTATGAGAACTCCTGAAGATCTCACGGGCAAAGACGGCGACATCATCTTGTTAGAGTACTGTGAAGAGTATCCTCCTCTTTTGTCTCAGGTATGGTTTATATTTTTGGTTGATATAGTTTGATTTATGTTGATATGATATTTTTTCAAATATTAGAAAGTACTAGTTCAGTCAATGAAGTTGTTACAGTTATGTTATAAGGCAATTAAATTTAACAGGTTGGTATGGCAACGCGCATCAAGAATTATTATAAGAGAAAAGCTGGCAATGACAAGGGTCCACCAGAATTCCGTTTTGGAGAAACGGCATATGCCCACACATCACCCTTCCTGGGTGCCATGCATCCAGGGCAAAGCATCCAGACTATTGAGAATAATATGTATAGAGCCCCAATGTATGAGCATAAAGTAAGTACCTTGTAGTTTTTTTTGTATTTATGTATTAGGAGAAACCTTGAAGGGGCAGTTGTTTATCTTTTGTATGCATAATGAATGTGGCTTATTTGTGTACCAATATTAAACCAAGAAGAAGAAAAAAATTGTATAGCTAATTTTTCATGCTTTTAAACAATCAGATCCCATATACGGACTTCCTGGTCTTGCGAACACGTAATGGATACAGCATAAGAGAAGTGGACGGACTTTTCACTGTTGGTCAGGAATGTCCTCTCTATGAAACACCAGGACCAAATTCCAAGAGAGCCAACAACTTCATAAGGGATTTCCTCCAGGTTGGGATGGACGCTTGTTTGTTTTATTGTTATTCGTAGGTGTGAAAATATTATCTGCAACATATCAAGGCAGCTATGGCTAAAATTATATGTAATGTCTTTTTTTTTTCAGGTATTTATCTACAGATTGTTCTGGAAGAGTAAAGATAATCCAAGAAGAATAAAAATGGACGAAATCAAAAGGGCTTTTCCTGCTCATTCTGAAAGCTCTATCCGTAAAAGGCTCAAACCCTGTGCTGACTTCAAGCGTACAGGTGTTGACAGGTGAGGTCACAGGGTTCTGGTAACTTAGGTATTCTTTTATAATTCAATATGCAGTAGTCTAGACTGTGCATTAAAGTTTATAGTTTTTCTTTCTAATTCATTCTCTCTTCTCTTTGCTCCTCTACTTACCACCTCTTTCCTTTCCTTTCCCTTCTTTTCTCTTATCTTATTTCTGTCTCAGAGAATGAATGTAAGAATGGCATGATGTGTAATTGCTGAAATTCATTTTTACTTTAAAATCCAAACACCTATATTGTTTATTTGCAGCAACTGGTGGGTAATTAAGCCAGAGTTTAGACTGCCCACTGAGGAGGAGATCAGAGCTATGGTATCGCCAGAGCAGTGCTGTGCCTTCTTCAGTATGTGTGCAGCTGAGCAACGTCTAAAGGATGCAGGTTATGGAGACAAGTTCCTTTCCGCCCTTGAGGATGACAACGATGATGACACTCAGAAACTAGATGACGAAATCAAGGTATTGTCTTTTTTTCTCTTTCCTTTTTACTGATGGATAATGGGAAAAGAAAAGACCTTCATTTCAGTGGGTTTTTTTTTTTTTTACATTTGCTTTGCGAATAAAAGATAAGCCATTGTTATTTCTCAAGATTTGCATTATATGACAGGTTGCACCATGGCACACAACAAGAGCATACATCCAGGCAGTGAGAGGGAAATGTTTGCTGCAGCTCACTGGACCAGCAGATCCAACAGGTCTGATTTTTTTGTGTATCTTTGTATGATTTACAACCACCTTAGGCTGCAGGTTTTTTAATATTTATATACTATATACAAAACAAATAAAGAAACTTAGAACTGAACAGAAAAGTCAGAAACAACAAAGATGACAGTCAATCGAGAAAGTATTTAACAGCGATTTCTTTCAATCTTTCTTATCAGGATGCGGTGAAGGCTTCTCATATATCCGAATTCCTAACAAACCTACGCAAAACAAAGAGGAACAGGAGCAGCAGCCAAAACGCACAGTTACAGGGACAGATGCTGATCTTCGAAGGCTTTCTTTAAACAATGCCAAAAACTTGTTAAGACAATATGGAGTGCCAGAAGAAGAGGTAAGATAAACTGCAAATTATTCACTGAATTTAAAGGAAAGAAAAATTGAGTAGATCACAAGAGTATCTCTTTTTTATCATTATTCTTGGTATGAAAAGAACTTACAGAAGTTTTATTTTACAGATTAAAAAACTCACGAGATGGGAAGTCATTGATGTTGTTCGAACATTGTCTACTGAGAAAGCGAAGGCAGGAGAGGAAGGCATGAACAAATTTTCAAGAGGAAATCGCTTCTCAATTGCTGAGCACCAGGAAAGGTATGAGTGAATCGTGTGGTCTGATCATGCATACTTGATTGATGTTCCTGTCAAGAGTGTGTTAAGGAATATCAGTTTCAGTATGTAAGTGTTATCTTTTTTCTCTTGTTTTTCTATAGGTACAAAGAAGAATGCCAGCGAATTTTTGACCTCCAGAACCGTGTGTTGGCTTCAGAGGAGGTCTTGTCAACAGATGAGGGATCTTCTGAAGAGGAAGATAATGATTCTGATATGGAAGAGAAAGGAAAATACATTGAGAACATCCTTGCTAATAAGAAGACCTCATCCCAGGTGTGTTACAGGTTTTAGGTCCAGCCTTAAAGTTTTCATAAAGAATTTTTCAAATGACTGTGCACCTTCCAGTATGATCTCAGGTTTGTTATAATTTGGTGAAGGATAATGAAAACAGTGCCTCATGACAACATTGTAGAATTATGGCTTCCAATACAATTGCTTAGTACTATTTTGACCAGAAGATTGTTATCAACCACATGTGGCTTAAATCGTGACATTAATGACTTCTTAGTTTTGCCATCTGAGTGTTTTGATGTGGACATGGGATACTCAAATGTAAATTGAACAGCATGTATAGTGGAGAGGGTACAGTAAGAAAATAGGGTTGCATTATAGCTCCTCTTTGTATGTTTTGAGATGATGGTAACTTTGAGGTTCTGTTTATACGACAGAAATTTAAATACCAAAGATTATTTTAGATTAAGATTATACTTATGGGAAGTGTCTGAAAAGCATAGAAATGTTAGAGGTTATAGATCATCTCAGTCAGTGTATGTCAGGATATATTGACAAATATAGTTGTCTGACTTCCAGTTACTTGTATGGCTTGATATGCATTAGCACTATTATTTAATACAACTTAAGAAAATAAGGATTTCTTATAGATATGTAAGGATGAAACCCTCACTAAAGTAATTGCAGAGACAACAGGTTCCGAGTTAGTGGGTTGATCAGGTCCACTGTTAGATTTCACTCCTTCCAACGATTTATATACTGATCAGTGTTTTTTCTTATAAAGATGACATTGGAGAAAGAAGAACAGGAGCGAAAAGAACTACAAAAAATGATTATGGGAGAAGATGATAAAGACGGTGATAAGAAGAAAGCAACAAAGAAGGAAGATGATGAGAATTCTCAGTTTGGTTTTGGAACTCCAGGTTTGTGTGATTTTATCCTTTGCCAAATTTGGTCAGCTCATATCCTATTGACTTTGTGTCTTCAGGTAGTAGCTCACAAAAGCAGGAAAAAAATGCAATAAACCTTTGTTTTACAGGTCGGTTATTGCGCATCACTCGCACCTTCAAGACTGGGGATGGAAAAGAATACACTCGTACAGAGATTGTCCGCAAAACAGCTGTCATTGATACATATGTTAAAATAAGAACTTCCAAGGATGAATCATT
>NC_091589.1:9028413-9038413 GCF_042767895.1 Penaeus vannamei
TTACCTTCATTCTTGTGAGTTATTTAGCCAAATCACTAATATTCTCACCAGATCATAAGTACCATAGCCGAGCAGAGTTCATGGCTGACATGGAGCTGATCCTGACCAACAGTGTGCGATACAATGGCCAGGATTCGTCATTTACACAAAAAGCAGAGACTCTCCTTCAAGTGTGTAAAGAAAGCTTGGCTGAGGTATGTTCATTCCCTTTTTCTCTTCTACTTCGGATTTGAAAGTAACAATTTTATATTAGATGTATATGATTAACCCATTCTTACTGTGAATTTGGAACTTGAAAACCACAAAAATATCTCACAGGCTAACCCATCCCTGTGTTTTGACAGTATGAGACACACCTAGACAGCCTGGAGAAGAAAATTTCACTTGCACAAGAACGAGCACTGGAACAGGCAGAAACAGACTCCCTAGGTACCTCTCTAGGCCCAGATGATGACACGAACTATACCTATGCTGAGCCAGAACAAGACCACCCAGACCAACAACTTGGTTCTCCATCTGATAACATGATGGGTTATTCAGGTTTGTATGGTTAGTCGTGAATAGTAATGTTGCATAAATCTGAGTGAGAAAGGAAAGATACAAGCTGCCTGATTTGTCTTATAAACTGTATTTTGCTAGTCAACATGCATATATGTGATATCCTAGTGTTTTTTTGTTGTTTTTTGTAAACAGTGAGTGGTTGCCAACTTTTTTTCTTCTTTTTTCCCAGTAAGAGATTTGCTTTATAGTATGTGCTTTCTTGGTTAACTCTGATACACCTGGTTGATTATTTTTAGGAGATGAGGATGACGAGCATGTGAATGTTGTTGATGGTGATGAAGAGGATATGATGCCGTCAGCCAAGAGAAGAAGAGTTCAGGAAAGCCAGAGGAATGTACTTGAAGAAGGTATGGGGAATTGTACTTACAACTGTTGGTATACACATAACTCTTATTCACAGTCATTTATAGTCATACATAAATGCACTAATGTCTAGGTAAGTTTGATATACAAACTACAAAATTAGATAGAAGACAACCGGATCCTAAAGCTTATTTGGAAAACTTTGTTTCAGATCTTGAGTTTAGTGATGATGAGGAAGACTTTGGGGGCAGGAGGCCAGTGGAGATGGAAGGGGACTTAGCAGCAGGAATGGTTCTGGAAGAAGGACAGTACATCAACCCACAAGGGCCAGATGAAACACAGGGTGCAGCAGAAGCCATGGTTCAGTTGGCTGCTCAGTACTCTTATTATCAGGTAAATTATGATATATGACTTAAATGTTATCCAAGAGGAAAGGAAAGACAGTCAAAGTGATTTCCATTTCTAAATTCTATCTTGATGAAGTGTCAGTTGGTTTTGATTAGAAATTGATTCAGAACATCTTTCTGTGGATAATCTGTTTTGTAACTTACCATCCTCTGCAGGGTGAAGGAAGTGGAGACGAACATCAAGATGGGTTGGTCGGGGACAACTCCATGGTGGTGGATGCTAGTTATGACCCCTCTGTGGAGTTTCTTGGTGGAATGATGCCTTCACAGGTAAGTCTATTTTTGGGGACATGGAAGTATTTTATTTCCAAGAAAATGTTGTGTCTCTTGTTGTTGTTTTTAAGGATCAGATTTAGAATACACCTGTGTACTCCCTTGCTTTCCCATCTATTACCCTCTTTTACTCCCTTTCCCCCTATCCACACTTTTTTCACTATAGAATCTCATCAAGCATCTGTCTGTTCCACAGCCTCATGATGATGCAACCATTAACAACGATCTAGAAGTGTCAGACTCTGATGATGAGGCTGGCCACCAAGCACAACAACAAGTGCAAGAACCTCCACCGGATGAAGAAGACGCACTTTGGTTCTAGGGTTTTGTCTCATTGTCGGTTAGCATCTTCTTTCTGCGTTAAATGGCCGACTCAGAATTTAACAATTTACAAAAGAAGTACAGAAACAGAAAGGATGGATCTCAATGTTTAGGGTATTTTGCATAATTTTACTTTCCAGGCTAAATCAAACAAGCATACCAGGATGGAGATAGTGAAAAGAGGAGTGAATGTTTTCTGTTATAGTAATATTATTTTGTTATTTATATTTTGTTTGTTGTTCTTAATCGCTGACCACTTCTAAGTTTTTTTTTTTTCATTATGTTTCTTATAAGATACTTCAGATTTTGTCTCACACGTTCAAGAGTCAGGGAGACTGATGAATATTGAGGGTAGTCACATTTATTTTAGAAACTATTTTCTTGATTGAAGTATTTCCTCTTAAGCAGGTAGTATGTAAATATATTTTTCTACTCTGTTTAATAAAAAAAAAGAGGAAAGGGGTTGGATTAATGGGAATCATATTTAATTTATAGATGCCTATAATTTCTAATTAAGCAGGAATGGAAAGCCAGTGAAATAGACATTTCAGTATGTTATTTATTATGATTATAGTTCCTTTTTTGTGCTGTTGGTTAATAGAATCATGCTTTCCTATATTTAACATGTTCATTCATGTGAGAACTCTGTAAATAGGTGAATTCTAGGAGCAGTATAAAAGATTGTTACTAAGTTACGAAGTGTTTCCATTTGTATTCCATGGGGAATGATATTTATGTGAGGCTGTATATATACACTTATTTTTAGCAAGACCAAATGATTCTCACAACCAGCATAGCAACCTGTCTATCATCAGTTGTCATAAACCAGTGAAGTCATTTTCACCTTGATTTTTAGATAATGGGTAAAGTAATTGGTGTAAAACTTGCTGCATTGTAGATTTTAAAGCAAAATCATTCCCCTATACCATTACAAAATTTATTACACTGTAATTTACTTCGTCATTTTTCAAAATGTATATGAAATATGTAAATGGATACACATGTCTTTCTACTTGCATCTAAAATTATTCATATATATTCAATTTTATCTAATACTGTTTTGACAACAGTTACAGTTTTGTGTCTATATTTTATAACTACCAGATAACGAGGATTCTGATGAAATTTTGAAGTCTCAACTTGTATGAGGACTTTAATAAAATGTACAAATTTATAAAAAAAAAATGTTTTAAACCCTACTTGGTATCTCTCCTTATTCAAAGGTACATAAAGTGTTCATGATTTTTTTTTTAACTGTTGCTTCTGAATGAATATTTACATTTTTTCCCCTTTTTTTTCTTTTTTTATTATATATGCTTTAGGGAATATAAGGTTAGAATAATTACATAAATACTTTCTTTCAAAATATTTGGAGTAAGAGCCTATGCCCTAAGTGTCTCATAGTTAACCCAGTATTATAATTTTTAGATATCAAGAGTAACAAAGAAGACGGTGCAACAATTCCATTATTGATTTATTTGATATTTATTATTATCATTTCATATGAAAGTTTCGTCCTGGTAAATCTGGCAACACTGCATCAAAAGGATTCTCCTACTTCATGCTCATCTATTTATTTCAGTCTGGTTTACTTTCACATCATAAAACAAGGGTACTGTCAACTGTAGTCATACCAGTGAGTAACTAACACCAGATACAGAGGAGGTAAATCTGGAAAGGGAATGTTTTCTTCCATATATTTTAGAGCTTCATTTATGGCATAATTGCTGCAAGATGTCCAAAATCATCCATACACAAGTCAGAGGGCAGGTTACAGATTATTATTTTAAACTAAAGTGAATGAAACTGCTTTTTATCAATCCGCAGTTGATTTCCTAACACCATTCACATAGTTATAATCTGGCATCATCACCACAGCGAGTTATGTAGCTTGATAATTTACAAAAAAACATGATAAAAAAGAACAAGACTTCATTTACTAATTTATTCACTGAACTGTTCCGACAAAAAAGTCCATTATCAGTGATAACAGAAAGGTTTCATTTTATAATGCCACAGCAAGATCCAATATGCTGTGATACCTGTTATGACAACCATAATGGATGTTCAAACAATTATTAAGTAGAGTGCATAAAAAAAAATCAGCTTGAACAATAAGTATGGGAAGATATGCAACTTGTGCTATGTGCTACCCTCTTTTAGAAGGCCAATCTTGCCTATAAAAAATAAATAAATAAAAAAAATGGATTGCCACTGTCACTGTCTGCTCTAACCACAACAAAGTCATCTGTTGCTTGATAAAGTGAACAAATCCCAACCCAAATAATATCCTTAAACTACAAAATCTGTCTGCATTGTTGGTCCTGCATTGAACCATGTGGTTGATTATTTAAAAAAAATGGCAAAAAAAAATCAAAGGCATAATTCATTCCATACTCACAACCTAAATCAAACATTCTGAAATAAATACAATAAGCATTCTAACATTTTTTGTTAATATAACTACTTTCTCTTCAAATAATGCTTCTGTATTTCTCAAACCAGAGTCAAGTTATAAAGGACAGCATAAAACCATACAAAAAATATGATGCTTGCAAAGATTTCAGTATAAAAGTAAACTAGCACCACATGGTATGTAAAATTTTGAACAAGACAAATATATATGATAATATGTAAAGGAGTAATATAAACCAGATATAATTGTGTAGAATAGGTAGTACATTTTGAATAAACATTATCACCATCGCTCTTGAGTATGTGCTCATAGTGACATACAAACTGCCTAGATAATATTAGATAATTAAAAAATCAATATAAATTTTGTTCTATTTTGTTCTAAATAAACATTCTCCAAACACTCAAGAGAAAGAGAAGGTATTTGCGGCATAACCTTAATAGCAAGATAAATTCATAAATGTGTACTGTTCACCATTTTTTACAAATTTAAATTCTATGGTTCTCTATTTCAAGAACCTAAAATCAGTCATTAACATTGTGCTTCATAATAAAGATTCATACAAATATCATTTTAATACTTCAAAAGTACATTTAACACAAAAATGTCATTTTATTATATTCCAAACAGTAACACTGACCTGTTGACACTTGATGGTATATACTATACTCATCTGCTATGTCTACTTTGACTCTTCTTTTTCTTTTCTTTTCTCTTTTTTTTGATTGCTCAATAAATGCTTATTCACCAAGAAATCAGTTACTAGTCGTACTTAATATCACCTGTTTCCCTTTTCCTTGATTTTTGCAAAACTTTATATTTTATTATTATTGTTATTAGTGATGTTAACATCAAAATTATTATTATGTAGTAAATAAATAAATGATAATGATTATAATAACAACAACAATAAATTATAAATAATAACAGTAATAATGTCAATAGTACTTTTTTTTTAATTCACAAAACAAAACTACAGAGAACAGTACAAATAGCTAGCATCAATGGATTAATTTTAAAATTTACTATTATCAAATCACTGGAAAGTCACCATTTTTATGTCATGAAACTATCTGACAGTAAACAATAAATTAAGTACAGCTCAACAACATTCATACTCTTCACAGTTATGGAAGACAAGAAAAGTTACATAAAAGTACCTTTACTAAAAATTAATATTGCAATCTGCCCCAAGAACACAATATAAAGAACACAACAGCACTATATAATGTTAATTCATGGTTCATATTTATTGTGGATGTGAACGCAACAATAGCAGGAAAAATGACACAATTATAGGCAAATATACCAATCAATTTGCTGCAGCAAACAATGGACAATGGAAAGAGGTATTTCCTTCATTTTCCCTTTTTTTTACAAGTCAGATCTTTGATATGTACTTATAATAATATTTCTGACAGATATTCTTATAATAGAAACATAAATATACAACAGCTACCAAAAAGGCACAGCTCTATCACAAAGACATCTGCTTATGCTGTAAGCTGGTATTGAGTCATAAGTCTTATATACATATTAGAAGTATTATACAAAGAGCAAATTGATCACAGTCTCCATCATAAAAAATATACAGTTTGTCAATCAATTTCATATTTGTCATTAATTTCCTATTATATATATATATATGTATACATATTCATTAAGAATA
The DNA here is from genome assembly GCF_042767895.1 of Penaeus vannamei. NCBI lineage: Eukaryota > Metazoa > Arthropoda > Malacostraca > Decapoda > Penaeidae > Penaeus > Penaeus vannamei. The sequence goes on from NC_091589.1 coordinate 9,034,364, forward strand.
TAATTTCATTACTACGGATTTCAGCCTAAAACACAGTCTATGAACTCTGAACTGTCTGTTCGTCTTTCTCTTGAAAAGATTCACTAAGAACAGCTACTTTCTGTGGTGGAACATTTGGGGCACTGGCAGCATTTGCAGCCTTGGCCTCTTTCAAGATCCTTTCAGCACCTTGTTCCAACAATGCAGTGGCCAGATCTACTCCAAGTCCATGTGCTTTTATCATGCTCTCAGCATACTTTGGATGGGGCACAATGCCACAAAGAGTAAGGGAGGTCTTTGCCATTTTTGCAGGAGGTTGCATGCCATCAGTGGAATCAGCTGCCTGAAGTGACACTGACTGGGTTTTGAGGAGTTCCTCTGATCCGTCCAGACTCCAGACTCCACCTTTCAGCTCAATGCTGTCATCTGTCATCTGGAAATGTCCCAAATATGATCATGATTATCTTAAATATACCCTTCAAAAATAATACCAATATTTGGAGGATATAAAGGTCACCATTTATAATTTCCTTACCCTCAGGAGCAAAGATTATGTACTCAAAAAAAAAAAAATTATAAAATAAAATAATAATAATAATAAAAATAATAATAAAAAAATATATATAAAATAATAAATAAATAAATAAATAAATAAATAAATAATAAATAAATAAATTAGCCTTACTTTTGTATGAGCTGCCACAGGCGCAGAGCAACCACCCTCTAATGTCCTCATGAAGGCCCTCTCAGCTGTGGTAGCAATCATTGTCTGGGTGTGACAAAGTTGGCCTAGCAGTTCTATCGTGTTGGTGTCTCCTTCTCGGCACTCCACAGCAAGTGCTCCCTGACCCACCGCATACATGCACAGGTCATCATCAAGATACTTTAAAGAAATTAACAAAAGAAGTCAATTGATTTATTATCTTTCTCAACTTAGAAAAAGAGTAAATCATTCCAGTATAGGAAAATAAATAATGAAGTACCCAAATGATCTATTACTCTTCTCTACCAAGTTGTATAAAAAACAAGTTGAAGTAAAAAGTAGAAAGAAAAGACTATACTAAAATCTAAAAAAGAAAATTTTACTTCCAACCTTAAATTCAATCACAGTTAGCATATTACCTGAGAAATTCTGTCTTTCCATCCCATCCTAACCACTCCTGCAACAGCCAGGATCAAAGCTGCATAGTCATCCGCTTCATCAAGTTTCCGTAATCGTGTGTTCAGGTTCCCTCTTACACTCTCAAATTTGAGATTAGGAAATCGTCTCTTGAGCTGAGCACCTCGCCGTAAAGAGCTGGTTCCTATAGAAGATGAATTGTTGTTAAAAATAGTTCTTCGAAAGCCATGCTAAGAAAACAAATGTAATAATTATAAAAATATTACAAGTAATTGGTTTGTTACTGCCTAGTCTTCTATTCAGTCTTTAACATTCACATTTACTACTACTGATAATTGATCTTCATGAGGATTATTTAAAGCATAAAAACACAATTAACAAATAAACATATCTAATATAGCATACTGTCCCTAAAGTTCTTAATGATATACATCATACTCTTGTATCAGACTCCTGCTGGCTTGTAAAACCATTAAAATGAGATCACATGAATACCCTACAACATTTATCTAAAAAAAAAAATAGAAAAAAATAAAAAATAAAATAAATAAATAAAAAACACAGACTTACCAATGACAGAGTCTTTAGGAAGAGAAGCTAATTTGCACTCTGAGTACTTTGGGTGCATGATAACTGCATCGCGAGGGTCTTCACGCTCACAGATTGCACCAATGACCATACCATCAGGGAGTGTGGTTGGGAGGTCCTGATAGAGATAAAGATATTATAACGTTTCAGATTGATGTAACAGCTCCTACCATCTGTGATTAAAAACTGTTATAAAATCTGACTTTAAGTTCCTATTTTGATTTTATCTGTGTCATTTCTTAATAAATGAGATGTATTTCATGTACATATGCTTTTAATTTTGGAGTCAGGCCTGTGTTATAATGATGGAGAAATGCACCATTCTGAGATGAAATACTTCTGCATTCACCTCAAATTATCAAAATTTAATGATAAGTGTAAGTGTGATTAATGTACCTAATGGGCACATAAGTGAGAATCAAACCTGAAAAAAGCAGCCTGAGAGAAAGAGATGATGGAAGCTCGACCAAATAAGCAAATGGAGCAGACTCAGAGAATGCAGTTAAAAATGGATCTAAAAAAGTTAGGTCCACAGATCCCCCAGTTAGCTCTATTGCCATAGTGATGAATTTAAAGTGTTTTATCAAGCAATCGATTCCATTGGTGTTCCCTTGTTACCCTCTCCCTCTCCTCCATCACTTTTCCTTTCCTATCTCCTTGAATGTCTTTTTCTTTTTCATCTGACTTTACTCCTCTCTCTGTCTCTCATTTCTCATCTTCATCTACCTCTACTCTCCCTCTTTTTCCCCCTCCTTCCTTATCTCCATTTTCTTTCCCTTGCCTTTCCATGCTGCCCTTTCTCTTCTTTTTACTTTTCTCATCCTCTGATTTTTGTTGCTCTTTTCTCTCCCTCTGCCATTCCTCTTCTACTTTCCACTCCCTCATTTCTTTCCCTCTCCATTCTCCTCTACTTTCTTTATTCCTTCCCCACCCCACTCTTTTTCTCTCCCTTTCCCACTCAAGCTAACCTTTCTCTCCTTCAGCATCCCTTTCTCTGTCTTATCACCCTCTCAACCCCAATATGCCTTTTCTCTCCTTCCTAATCCTCCCCACTTTTTTCTCAACCTCTCTTCCACCATCGTCCTCCCATTTTTCTCTCCCTGGCCTTCCCAATCTACCTCTTCTTTCTTTCCATCTACTTTCGAGTCTCCCTCACGCTGCCACGTACCTTAAGTGAATGGACGACAATATCTACCGTCCCCTCTTCTAGGGCGATTTCCAGCTCTTTAGTGAAGAGGCTTTTGCTGCCAATCTTGGATAGAGCAACATTCAGGATCTTGTCTCCTTTGGTTTTCATAGTCACTGGAACAAAAAATTAAATAATGAAAGAAAACAACAACAAAGAGACATGCAAGGAATAGGAGTGGAAATATGAAACTTACAGGATATAAAAATAAACAAATAATTAAGTGGAAATGATAGATGTATAGGGAAACAGTTAACTTTTGACTGTACCATTCATAAGTAGGACCAGAAGGATTACAAAGAACAGGAATGAAAAATATATCTGAATAAATAAAATTCTGATTGTAATATAATATTTGGGAGATGAGAAAACCTCTGCTTGTAAAATTAAAGAATATGAGGGCTAATCCATTCTTAACAGATCATGCTTGGAAATTAATCAAAGAAATCTTCCTTTTAGAATAATACTCATTACTATTTACAATCAAATAATCCAATAACTTGTTTATATAGCTGACCAAATTACTAACAAAACAACATTACGTCACATAAGACATACTCGAACAATTACAAAAATGGACACACTTTAATGAGTTTTTGTAAATACTAATGTAAAACTATAGAGTATGTAAAATTTAGTATTTATACTTACCAATCTCAAATTTCATGTCGGGATGTATCTTTTGTAGGGAATCTCTCACCATGTACGTCTGTTTGAGAGCCAGCTGTCAAGAGGAAAATCATACTTATTATACAGTACCCATTTAGACATTATTTTCCTTATTATCATTGTTATTACCCTTATCATTACTATTACTATTACCAGTATCATCATAAAAATCATTAGAATTACCATTATCATCATTGTTATCATTATTACTATTGTCCTTTTCATTATTATCATCATCATTACCATTATCATCATCATCATCATCAATATCATTATCATCATTATCATAATTATCCTCATTTCATTAATATTACTATCATCATCATTGCGATCATAATCATATGAAGGTCAGAAGTATCAAGGACGAAAGACCATGAGCAGCTGTTACTCCAAGTCCCACTATTATCATAGTTAAATACATAACCTCATCATATCAATGCGTTACTGCATTATTCCATCTTTCATTATCATTGATGTAATCATTACTGCCACCACTGTATTTATCAAC
>NC_091589.1:9048413-9060913 GCF_042767895.1 Penaeus vannamei
CCAACAATCTCGGAAAGAGATAACATGCACAAGTCGAGGGTGGAGTTTATTTCACCTGCGGTTGGTAACAGTTTGAGCGCGCAATTCGAAACAACTGACAAGCTAGCGCCGCATCAAGATGGCAAGGAAGTAAATAAATCTACCCAAACATCTTAACAAAGCGCTATATTTTCTCCTATATTCATATAGTGCCTCTAAAACAATGACACACACTTTAGATTGACAGCCCTTTCATTCTGACGCGTTATCAAAACAAATGAATATCCCTGAATTAAAATATAGGCCTACCCATTCCCATATATCCGATTTTATGAGGTTAAATATAACAAATCATCGATTATAATATCAACAGAAGAACGTTCCTAGAATTTCTCAGACTTTTTCACTTGAAATATTCTTTATTTCATAAAATAGCAGATATATTCTCGATTTAGAAAGACGAGAAGTTTAACAATAAGAGGAAAATTGTTCGTCTTATAATCATTTATTATTCATAAGTAAAACATGTTATTCCCATAATCTCCATTATCTCCTTTCGTTTTCAGTTAATTTCAATTTCTTTGAATATGATTTTAAGAAAATTACAGAATCAGATACCGTGAAAAAAAATTATTTATCTGATAAAGATATTAAGCGGGGTTCCTGGCCAACGCCCGCATTCGAAGGATCGTGACCAGTACGGTACACGAATGACGCCGTTGCCATGGTGACGGTACACTGCTTGACTTAGCAAGCGCAAGTCAAGCCATCTAAGGAGGTCGCTTGAGAAAGCAAGCGAAATGCTTGAGTTAGCAAGAAAAACGCTTGAGATTTCAGGCAAGAACTTTCCCTGCTTAAAACGCTTTTAGAACTGTTTAATAGTTCATGATAGATTGTTAGGCTATTTTAGAGGCTCTCTTGTGCCTGATACGCATGTTGTAGGTTTATTGGGCTTTGTCACAGTTCCAATTCTCATATTCATCACGTGTAGACTTAATGATTGTATGACCGTATTATTACAACCAATTTATTTTTATTTTGGTAGAAAATGTGCAATTTTCTGAGTGAAGTATATCAAAATTCCAAAGTTTGTTTTACAGAAATTAGTAATTCATTGCAGTACAGACATACTCACCAGAGACACTCTATAACCAGTTAAGTTGCTGTGATTGGGAGTGCCCCTTAGGCTGTCTGAGGGGAAGGTTGGTGTGAGGTTCTGCCCTGAATAAGAAGAATAGCGAACAGAAATATGTAAAAGTAACACAAAAAACTTGGCTAATGAAACTTTGTGTATGCCCGCCACCTTTGAAAGTTTGTGCACCGATGCGCCAAAGTTAAGAAACTCAACGGGAACCCACCCCACCTTTCGGCAAAATCTATGGGATTTCACACCTTCCAAACCCATCACTTTTTGCGGGATTTGGGGTACTTGATGGCCTCAGAAATCAAACTGATAGTTATTAAGGTCTTTTTCTTTTGATATAACACTTGTGCATGTCTTCCCATGAAGAAATTTGGCCAAGAATTACTGATAGGAAGTTATTGTGGTGGGTGACGAGAATTTCTCATTATAGGAGAGAATGTAGCCAAGGGATGGCTTAATGCCTAGAGTTTGATCCATGACAAGCTGGGTAAAAAAATTAACATTCTTAATCAATGCATAAACTTTATTGAAGCACATCATCCTTTCAGATTTTTCACCCCGTGGTGGTGGATTCCGTGGAGGGAGAGGTGGAGGAGGAGGAGGAGGATTCTCCCCTAGAGGTCGTGGTGGAGGAGACAGAGGATTCTCACCAAGAGGAGGAAGAGGTGGTGGTGGAGGAGACAGAGGTTTCTCACCCAGGGGGCGTGGTGGAGGACGTGGAGGTGGCCGTGGGCGAGGAGGTGGACGTGGTGGAGGACGAGGTGAGTAAAACCTATCTTGCTGGATTAAGTAAGAGTAGCTTTTTTTTACTTTATTTATTTATTTTATTATTATTATTTTTTTTTTATGTTCATTTATTTGTTGGAATTTTTACTATCATTGTTGCATCTGATATTTTTATTATTAATAGGTTTTTGTTCTACATATTCTCACATGTCACTGAAGATTTACCATAGGATAAACTTTTCTTTTCAGGGGGATTCAAAGGTGGCAAAAGTGTTATGGTTGAACCCCATCGTCATGAAGGAGTGTTCATTGGCCGTGGAAAGGAGGATGTGCTCTGTACCAGGAATCTTGTGCCAGGAGAAAGTGTTTATGGAGAGAAACGTATCAGTGTTGAGGTAAATATCATCATTTTCTGACATCCTATCAAAACTTAGGTAGATGCCTCAGGACCTTAGCTGTGAATTGGGCAATAACCCAGACAACATGCTAATTTTACCTCTTTTGAAGGAGTTAATACCTTATATACTGATCTATTGTTTTACATATTGAAGTTTTGCAAGTTTTAGTAGGCAAAGCAAAGCTTAACTGGTAATGTAAATTTGAAATTGTTTTTAGTATAGTCTTTCTTTAAATATATTACGGGGACCGTCCCGGAAAATGGCCACCTTTCCCTACTCTTTACATCTTTAAAAAAAATATCGGTTAGAGATAACTGATTGATTCTTTTTGCATGATATAGAGTAAAGAATTGTGCTCCGTTATATATATAAATTTTAACTTTGTTCCCCCATTGGGGGGGAGGGGGCACCCCCCAAAAAGTCGAAATTTTTTTGGTATGTCTTCGGTACATCCCAACTATCACAGTTCTTTACTGAATATTCCCCCAAAATACTTGCGTTAGGTCAACCCTAGCCTATAACCATGTAAAAGGCCGAATTTTGAATTTCCCTTTTTTTTTTTTTTTTTTTTTTTTTTTGCCGGGGGACAGCTTGACAGAGAACTATTTTTTTTTTTTTTTTTTTTTTTTTTTTCAGCATTAAAATAATAATATTTTTTGATTAAGGCAAAAATTAAAAAATCAGCCTTTTACATGGCCTTGGGACGCCGAGGCTCTAGTGAAAGCAACAAGCTGCATTTGAATCACATGAAAATTACGTGAGTTGGGATGTACCGAAGATTCATAAAAAAATAACGGAACTACAGCGTTTTGTATTTGGCTCCTTGCCAAAGTTCGTTATCTGTTATTTTTCTCTGAATCTAATGTTATTATATATCAAAAAAATGCTTATTTAGTGTACTTTGCAATGCAATGATTACCAAGTCAATAGGAATTTTCATTTTCAATAGGTACGCTATTCTGTAAAGGTATGTAACTTTTTTTTTTTTTTTTTTTTCTCTCTCTCTCTCGTTCATAAAAGTTGATATTTTCGTGTGAAAAGCTTAATAAATGCATTTTACCATAGATGGTCACTGGGTGTTTATAATTTTCGAAGAGGATCATATGTACGTGAACGCACGCACATAAAGTTAAAAAGATTAATCATCATCATTTAGTAGGCCTACATTGACTTTCATAACTAAATAATAAAATATATTAGTTATCCCTCTCATACCATTTTCTTCGATAATTGTCAATATTAACAGATTGCAAAGGAGAACAAGTGTATAGTTTATGATTAGCCATTTGCACCCATTATCTTTACTAAGAAGTGCATAAAATCATGCAGACGCCTAGGTGTTGTGGGATATTTGCCAATTTATGGTGCCTAAGACTTACGGTAACATCTAAACATATTCATTTTTATCGGGAACGCACGAAACGGATGCGATAGCTTTTTGAACGCCAGACGAAGACTACGCATACAACCGAGCTCAAAATTCCTTATAGTTTTTATTTCAGAGCAGGTATTATTGAGTACTATCATCTTCAACATAAAATAATCTGTATCTCGCTTACACATCCGAAGTTTAAAAGTCTGACATTTAGGTAACATTCGTATTCAATTGGTCTTTACAACGGTAACTACCAATTTCAAATCAATTCAAATTGCCCCCTGCTGTGATGTACCGACCGTTGAGCGAAATGTAACGGAAATATTTCAATCCTTCCTTATAAGGCTATTTTTAAACAGTACTTCGTATGTGATATACGTATATATTACTTCGTAAACTAAAACATATTACCTGGGAGTCTCGATTGAAGCATATTTCGTGTGTAAAAGGACACAAAACTTACATTTTTTTTTTAAGATATATTTCACAAAATATTTCGTCATAAATCACGGTGATATAATTTTTTCCTGATACTGGTATAAAAGTGTTCCTTGAACATTCACAAACTGATATCTATGCGCAATGGCATAATTAAATGCCTTATGCACGATTGCCACAAGCAAAAGTCCACATAGGTGTACCTGGGCGCTCATTAGCGACGTACCTCTCCGGGTGCTGAGGGACTCGCACGCCGGCTGCAAGACAACGAGCCATAGCAGGAGCTTAATACTCGTTTGGTAGTTTCCTCATCCATGTACCTATACTATACGCTAACTAACTCAATTTAAACCCCTTCCCCCCCTCCGTCAGGGACGGTCCCCTTAAGTATTGTAGTCAAAAAGTTAATAAGCAATATCTATTTCAGCAAGGAACAGAGAAGATTGAGTACCGCGTGTGGAATCCATTCCGTTCAAAGTTGGCTGCTGCCATTGTAGGTGGTATTGGAAATATCTACATGCCTCCAGGCTCCAGAGTACTCTACTTGGGTGCTGCCAATGGCACAACAGTATCACATGTTTCCGATGTAGTTGGACCAGTAAGTAAATGTTAGAGGATTTGGTCACTGTCGTTGGTAATGAGTTCATAGATATTGTTCAGGACAAATTACATTAGACCGCTTCAGGTGGACTTCTGTTCAGAAGCTACTATTTGCTTTATCATCTTAAAGAAGAAAAGTGTACAGTTGATTATTGATATTGTATTTTTGTACACCATATTTCATGAAGATTTAGATTCAGTTGCGTTGTTTATTTCTAAGCTACAGTTTAATATTTGGTAATTTCATCATGTACACTTGTATCATCCAGAAAATAATATATATCTGTTTACTGATTATTTTCTTTCTTGCCCACACTAGGAAGGCGTAGTGTATGCTGTAGAGTTCTCACACCGATCAGGACGTGACTTGGTGAACATGGCCAAGAAGCGTACTAACATTGTACCCATTGTAGAAGATGCGCGTCACCCTCACAAATACCGCATGATTGTCAGCATGGTAGATTGTATCTTTGCTGATGTTGCCCAGCCTGATCAGGCACGTATTGTGGCCATCAATGCCCAGCACTTCCTCAAAGTAAATGGCCATTATGTCATCTCCATCAAGGCCAACTGTATTGATTCTACAGCTCCTGCAGAAGCCGTATTTGCCGGGGAGATTAAGAAACTCCAGGCTGATTTGCTGAAGCCCCAAGAACAACTTACCTTGGAACCCTATGAGAGAGATCACGCAGTTGTAGTTGGTGTATATAGACCTCCAAAGAAGAATAAGTAGTGTGTTAATAGCTAGGTCACAGTTTAATCAATATATGTATTATGTATGACTGGTATTGGCTATGCAGCCTCAACTGTTTATCATTCCTCTCGAGGAGATAGGGAAGTAAAGGTAGACATTTGACCTATCAGGGTTTATTTTTTAAAAGATTCTACCTGGATGAAAAGACAAGGATACAATATATTTAGAGATATTGTGCTAAACAGAAATTAATTTTCAGTTTTCTCAATTTCAACAAGAATCTTGTCATTCAGTTCACTTTGTTTTGAAGAACAGTACTTTTCGAAAACTGGAAATTGAACTTTTATTTAGTGTTCTGATATGTCCATTGTTGTAGCTAGTGTGTCATTGCATTTTATAATATAGCTTTTATTATAATTGAAAAATATCAATCATATCTCCACATTAAGTACTGTACACTCATACCATATTGGTAAATATATTTGTTTGTTTTTTTGAAAATTGTTTTTATGTCCTCTGACTGGTACAAATGAATTGTTCTCATTGTGTCTTGATTTTTTACAATTGTATATGCTTGTTCCTTTTCTTAAGAAGTAACCATTTTGATGTTTATTTTCTATTCCATATCACTTGATCATAATAAATGTGACCCTAATTTAGTGGCACATCCTTAAAGATAACGATAAACTGCTATTGCAAATTGTTCTAAAGATATACAGAAAGTTAGTTCTCTCTTTGGCATGTTGTAAGATAACCATTGACCAGACATACTGAATATTTAATATTGAAAATATTTAATCAGGATACTGATGGTTCATTTGACTTGTCGTGTCATGGATTCTATGTATCATCATCATCATCATCAAGGGGGCTGACGCCGACGGGGGCGCATAGCCGCATCCACCCTTCGCTTCCAACTACGAGAATCCTTCATGGCTAGACGCCAGGCAGCGACTCGGCCCATCTCTAGTTCTTCACGGCAGGTTTGGTCGATCTGCCCAAGCCATGACTTCCTCGGTCGTCCCACAGGCCTCCTCCACCCAGGGTTGTCTCGAACAGAGACAACCTGATGGGCAGGAGATTCTATGTATATGAGCACAGAATATTCAAATTTGCAGCAATTTTACAAACTAAAGAGTATATTATAGAAAGATTGGCACTTCATTAGAATACATAACATTAATTAGAAATACAGAATATTATATAGAAATGCTAAATAACAAAGCAGCCAGGAATTGGTTTTAGAGAGGATCATACCAAAATGTGTCAAAAATTACGATTACCTGGACTAATGTCAAGATTACTTTTCTTCATGTGGTTAAGGAAGTTCCACAACAAAAGTCAATGTGACGCAGTCTGTGGCGGCAATAAGTTGTTGGGTTTTAAAATTTGCAAATACATCTTTTTACCTCTTCAGTCCCTTGCTCGTTGTCGTGGGTCAGGGCTTAGGAGACCGAGGCTCAATGTAAGGGATCACACCTACCTTGGACTTTGGCCCTCGCCTCAACTGATTTTGCTTGGTCTTTCCTTTTTCTTCTCTTAATCATCCGCTGCTTCTGTCCACTCCCCAAGATGTGAAAGCCATGCCGAAAGGATGAAAGGCTAGCTTTGTGTCAACCCTGAATGGCCTTCGTACTCCATTTGCTCTTCCCTCTTTACCCTTTTCACTGTGAACAGGCCTTCAGAAGTATTGTCACTTGTTATACTGATAATCTTTATCTTGCTGCACCCATCACAACTCACCATTCTCATCTCGAATGACATTTATCACAACACCCCTATCTCACTTTCTTCCTTAGATATACCACATCTCTTAGAACACTCGTATACATTCTCCAGGTCTTTAAAGCACAATATATTGTAATGTTCCCTCCAGTGTTTTTTGCCTCCAATAGTCTGATAATAGATGCATCTGTTGTTCCTCTTCTTCTCATTAAATCAGACTGCATGTCATCAAATATTACTTCTTTCCTTAGCCATACTTACCAGTATCCTGAGTCCTTGCTCCATCAACTTTATCGCTATAGCCTAACCTACCTCAATCCTACTTGTTTCCCATTTCTTAAAGGCATCCTTCCTCCTTAATATTTTCTGAATTTCGTCTCGCCACCATAATTCTGTATTTAGCGCTCTCCTGACTCGAGTTCAAGCTCCACTGCCATTGTAACTAGAATCTCTTTTATTTTCTCTACATCCTCGATTTGTACTCCTTTCTTCCTTCTTTATTTTTTTCTATCGCCTTTTCTTCTTTTACGTGCCAGACCTTCCCCTTCTTAGCTCCTTCATTCTTATTTAATGTTCACTACTACTAGTCTGTGTTGCGTAACATGCTTCTCGATTTTTTTTTACTGCCATTTGTAGGCTTTGGAATAGATTGCCTTCAGAGATAGTAACCTCTCCAACTCTTGATAAGTTTAAAAGATCAGCTAACATATTTTTCTTGCGTAAACAGCTGACTTTCTATCTTCTTCTTTCTTAGCTGTATCTTGACCTCCACTGACACCTTTGCTGATAAAAATCCCGATTTTTTCAGTGTGGCTCTTTATGTAGCGTACAATATTAATAATCATAATAACCCTACAGTTTATCACTCTTTTCCTCTCCCTTACCAGCATGTAAATAACTGAACATTTGGTTCCTCCAGTCTTATAAGTAATCAAAATTTCATCTGGCTTTGTGAATCCAGTGTTCACCTAGAACAACTCCAAACTTAATGCCGTTTCTTGTATCTTGTTTTCTTCTCCATTTCTCTTGGCATACCTTTGACCTCCATGCTCCTCGTAATCATCTCACTTTCCCACGTCCATTTAAATCTCCTTCCACTATTATACTCTCCTCTTCTAGGAATTCCCCTTAGATAATGTCTCAATTATTAAATTAAGTTCGTCCTTAACCTACAAGTTATTTTTTCTACTTTAAGTACATTTTCTTTCCATTTCTCTCCTAACTACAATTCCAACACCATTTCCTTGCTCCACCAATTCCCTGGAATACAATTTGAGTCTCAGCATTTGCATATTACTCCTTCTAGTCTCGTACATACAAATCTCAACTCTTCTTGCCATTACATCTGCTATTCCCATGCCTCTTCTCACTGAGCCGACATGCCATATATCTATTCCTCATCTGCTCATCCACCTCTCACTTCCTTAGCCATAACCGTAGTCTCTGTGGTACCATCCCTCGCCCACTTACCACACCACACGGAGGATTTATGTTGCTAATGTGGGGCGTTCGGGCTCTGCTCGAATCAGAATCCTGCAATCCATAATTGAGGCATTCAATTTTTACAGGTCGCATGCCACGTATCAGCAGCTGCCCTAGCCTTTGCATTTACACGGCAAAAGCCTGAAAAGTAAAAGGTGGTTGGGATTCAGTTTTTAGTCTTCAAGCCTTTGCCTGTACATGCACAAGGCAGCAGATGGATACATTTCAACGTCTTGCCCAGGACTAACACTATTCACATTCATCACATCCAAATATGTACGTTCTTGTTCTTGCGAAAAATTAAAGATTTTAATGAAAGTGTTCCATGAAAGTAATAAAGACGAACATTGGTAGTAAGTTTTATTTATTTTGTGTGTGTGTGTGTGTGTGTGTGTGTGTGTGTGTGAGAGAGAGAGAGAGAGAGAGATAATGCAGGCACTTGCACTGTACATTATTCTCTGTCTCTCCGAACTACACCATTAAACAGAAATATTGCATTAGAGAAGAAAATCTGGAGATATGCTGAACTTCTTGAAAAAAAATAAAGGTAATAAATCTCCTTCAAACCTCAGGTAAAATCAAAATCACTTCAGTTTCACTAGTATTTAATAACAGCAATAGCAACATGGAAGCCACAGTGACACGAACATAAAATATATATACAAGAGAGAAAAGGTCAGACATAATAGAACCGTTCAAATATGATTCTCGTTCAACCAGATAAAAAAAAAGCTTAAAAGAGGATTCTGACCAACTTAGTATGGAATATACACATGAAACCACTTGCAAGTTAGAGAAATAACAACTTAAGTAGTCATAACTATGGGGAAGCATAATGGACTAAATTGAAAATAAGGGCCCTAAAATAAATAAATGGAAAATTTGAATAAAAGTTTAAATAAACAACTAGACTCATGTGCAATGATCTAATGAAAAAAAAAAATCTTAAAGAATTTCCATGGCACCATGCAAGACAAAGTACACAAAACTTAGATGTATTAACAGATGAGAATATATACAATGTTTAAAGAACAAAAATAGTCAATGGTTTACATATCGGCAAAGTGATATACTGATAAATTTCCATAGGGAGAGAAAAGCAGAGTCAGACATACAAAGAGACTGACAGAGAGAGGTGAAGGGATGCAATATATACACAGAAATAGCCGTATTATTCACGGTTTTCTAGGTGAATATGCCTACCTGCGACAAAAGTTTCTGTCGCCGTGTTAGGGCGTCGCTGTTTTCCTGCATATGTCGTGAGCGCCATTTCTCCCTCAGAACTAAAGGGATACAGACATATTTTAATTTCCACAACTCGTCTCGAAAATTTTGACTTCGCATGTTGTAAATCCATGGATTCCACGCTGTGTTTGCTAAGAATAACCACCACGACAAATATTCATACAGAGAACTTGCAATCGCTGCAGAGTGAGGACTGTAGTAATCGAGCTGTAGTAGGTTGTAATTGAGAAAGTAAATTGAAAGAGGGATAACAGAAATTAGGAAAAATACAGTCATGAGTACCTGCGTGACGAATATGTAGTAGTTTTCACTCTCAAAGGGACCTGAAACCCGCATCTGCATATTGTGCCACCTTTCTCTTACGCGATTCTGCTCTTGGACAAAGTTTTTGATGGAAAGAATTGAGAGCAGAACAGTAGCGGGGATTGATATGGACAGAAGAAATATCTGGATGATATAGCAGGTATAAACCACCAAGTCCTCGTGAGCAAAATTCGACAACCCGATAGGAATCTTAACGAACGTCATCCATGTAACAGTGGCAACCGTCCGACCGAATATGGTCATTAGTGATGAATTGACCCAGCCTATGACCCAGGAGATGACCATCGCCTGCCTGACCCGCGGAGGAGTAATGTAATGCTTGTACATGAGACCTCGGCCAGTCATCACAAACCTCTCGGCACTCAGGAGAAAGAGAGTTAGGAGTGAAACGATAGAACACGACGCAAATGTCAGTCCTTGGAAGAATCGGAGTGGGAAATACACATCCGTCCTATCAACTGTCTCTCCAGGTATTATGTCATGCATTTCCTCCACCCGATGGACAATTATGGGTTCTGTAGGTGTTAAAAATGGTTTCACATGTTCATAGAGCGAAGGTAACACGACGAAAGCACACGTTAAAAAGTCAGCCACAGCGAGGGATAAACGGAGCATATTTGATTCTTCGTTACGGCTGCTAATTCTCAGCAGTACCACTATAACCATGAGGTTGCCCACGACGCCTCCCGTTGCCACACAAGCCACAAGCACTATCAGACAGACCTCACCCACACGGCACGAAAAGGGGAGGAAATTCCACACTCCGTTGAGACCGTGCTTTTCAGGGTGTTCTGCCCAATAGACAGCGTGCATTGAGAAACAACATGGCCAGTGAATGTTTATGTACGTGTACAAAACTGACACGTTACTAAATGTTCCAACAAAAGGGAACACATCGCACGCTTTGTTTTCGTAAAGGAGAAAGACGTTAGACACTTTGAATTTCACACCACTAACCTCTGATTCTATAGTGTGGTAAGTGCCGTCACAAATTTTTGATAAGCAGTGAAAGTTATTTTCCTCGACATAATTAGCTACATAGTACTCAAAGTCTGTCAACACAGGTGGTTGAGGGCAGACCTCACTGTCAAGGAATATCACACTATCATTGTTACATGTAGTGAAGAGTTCGTTATATTTGCATCCGTATTTGATCTCGTAAAATGGTACACAAAGGTTTTCAAAGGTTTTGTTGTAATACAAAAGTTTGGGTATCTCTGTAAAAATCCTCATGAAAAAGAGATCAGTGGTATTGTAAATATTGAAGAACAAATACTCACAAAAGTCGGCGACATTGAAAAACGAGCTAATGAAACCTTTGCTGAATGTGCAATTTGCCTCTGGATCGTAGAAATCACCGTTGTAGAAGAATTTATTGGAGAAAGTGGGAGGAGGGTGGTTGCACAAAATTAGAAAATCATCATGAATTGCAATGAATTTGTAGAGATCGTCATCTGTTTGAATTTGGTCTTGTATTGTCGACAGAAGACGTCTCGAAGGTAAGGCTGACAAAACTGCATTTTCTGGGAGCGTCGGAGGGCGCTGAAGGCTGCTGAAGACACTGCGATTGACCTGAGCATTTGGTGACGTGGTAGTCTGTTGATGCTGATTGTTGTTTGTAGCTGGACGCTGATGTGAGCCTTTTGCCTTTTCTCGGAAATGCATAGGGGGTAAAATCCGGTTGGCTATAAGGCGATCGCTGACCCTGTTCCTTGTGGCTGTGTCATTTCCATGATTGTGTAAACTGAAAGAGTACCATGCAAGAGTTACTGCTATTGACAATTAATGTATAGTACTTCGACTTGCCGAGATACTTAGATGGGGCTGTTAAGTGCACAGATCATTTGATAATATGAGCCCCTTATATGCACAATGCAAGAGTGGTGTTGGGAAAGGTCTATACTCTACTGTATGCAAATACTTTTATAGTCATAACTTGGGCTGCGAACCTTCCCTTAAAATATGGAATCGTACCGTATTTGGAAACTAAATGACGCGTCCCTTGTAATGAAAGATCAATTCTGAAGTAGCACCCTTGCAGGAAAGTTTAGGAAAATTAGGAAATTACCGAATTTCAACTAAATGACTTGGTAGTTCTTGTAAACAGGTCGTTTTCTGTTGTCTAGACAGTAAAACTAAACTCCTTTTCTTATAAAAACGTTAATTTTGAGAAAGATTAGTTTAGTATATACAGGGTCGGAAATGGTAGCTAGACCCCCCCCCCCCCAGGTTTTGTCAATTCCTGGGCAAAACGTATCTTTAGGGTTTTGTCTGTGAATGTGAGTACATGGCAATTTTGAGGATTATTATTCAAAACAAAATTATGGACGACGCTGCGAGATCCTCTACCCGCTCAGATTCTCCGGTGCC
>NC_091589.1:9088413-9103413 GCF_042767895.1 Penaeus vannamei
AGGGAGGGAGGGAGGGAAGGAGGGAAGGGAGGATGGGAAGGAAAGACAGAGAGAGGGGGGGGAAGAAAGAGGGAGGGAGGGAGAGAGGGAGAGAAAGAGAGAGAGAGAGGGAGGGAGGGAGAGAAGGAGGGGAGGGAGGGAGGGAGGGAGGGAGGGAGGGAGGGAGGGAGGGGAGGAGGGAGAGAGGGATAGAGGGGAGAGAGGGGAGAGAGGGAGAGAGGGATAGAGGTGAGAGAGGGAGAGAGGAGAGAGAGAGAGAGAGAGAGAGAGAGAGAGAGAGAGAGAGAGAGAGAGGGAGAGAGAGAGAGAGAGAGAGAGAGAGAAGAGAAGAGAGAGAGAGAGAGAGAGAGAGAGAGAGAGAGAGAGAGAGAAGAGAGAGAGAGAGAGAGAGAGAAGAAGGGAGGGAGAGAGAGGAAGAGAAAGAGAGACAGAGAGAGAGGGAGGGAGAGAAAGAGGAAGAAAGAGAGAGAGAGGGGGGGGGGGGAAGAAAGAGCGATCGAGAGAGGGACAGACAGACAGACAGAGAGAAAGAAAGAGAGAGAAACAGATTGACAGACAGACAGAAAGAAATCCACCCAAATTTCTCACCTCCCCCTCCACCTTACCTACCCCATTTGCAACAGGCCTGAGTCTGGAGCAGCTCGAATGCGCCACGGAGGAGCTGCAAGGCCTATGCAACACCCTGCAATCGGAGTTGGACCTTTACACCCGATATCTCAACAGCCAAGTCGCCCCTGAGCCTACACCCCCCACGGCAGCTCCTGGACTTTCACCCGGGAGTCACTCAGGTAGGCCTAGGTTGGAAAAGAAATTAATGTCATGGACTGTCACCCGGGAGTCACTCAGGTAGGCCTAGGTTGGAAAAGAAATTAATGTCATGGACTGTCACCCGGGAGTCACTTAGGTAGGCCTAGGGTGGAAAAGAAATTAATGTCATGGACTGTCACCCGGGAGTCACTCAGGTAGGCCTAGGTTGGAAAAGAAATTAATATCATGGACTGTCACCCGGGAGTCACTCAGGTAGGCCTAGGTTGGAAAAGAAATTAATGTCATGGACTGTCACCCGGGAGTCACTCAGGTAGGCCTAGGTTGGAAAAGAAATTAATGTCATGGACTGTCACCCGGGAGTCACTCAGGTAGGCCTAGGTTGGAAAAGAAATTAATGTCATGGACTGTCACCCGGGAGTCACTTAGGTAGGCCTAGGGTGGAAAAGAAATTAATGTCATGGACTGTCACCCGGGAGTCACTTAGGTAGGCCTAGGGTGGAAAAGAAATTAATGTCATGGACTGTCACCCGGGAGTCACTTAGGTAGGCCTAGGTTGGAAAAGAAATTAATGTCATGGACTGTCACCCGGGAGTCACTTAGGTAGGCCTAGGGTGGAAAAGAAATTAATGTCATGGACTGTCACCCGGGAGTCACTTAGGTAGGCCTAGGGTGGAAAAGAAATTAATGTCATGGACTGTCACCCGGGAGTCACTTAGGTAGGCCTAGGGTGGAAAAGAAATTAATGTCATGGACTGTCACCCGGGAGTCACTTAGGTAGGCCTAGGGGTGGAAAAGAAAATTAATGTCATGGACTGTCACCCGGGAGTCACTTAGGTAGGCCTAGGGTGGAAAAGAAATTAATGCCATGGACTGTCACCCGGGAGTCACTTAGGTAGGCCTAGGGTGGAAAAGAAATTAATGTCATGGACTGTCACCCGGGAGTCACTTAGGTAGGCCTAGGTTGGAAAAGAAATTAATGTCATGGACTGTCACCCGGGAGTCACTCAGGTAGGCCTAGGTTGGAAAAGAAATTAATGTCATGGACTGTCACCCGGGAGTCACTTAGGTAGGCCTAGGTTGGAAAAGAAATTAATATCATGGACTCACCCGGGAGTCACTCAGGTAGGCCTAGGTTGGAAAAGAAATTAATGTCATGGACTGTCACCCGGGAGTCACTCAGGTAGGCCTAGGTTGGAAAAGAAATTAATGTCATGGACTGTCACCCGGGAGTCACTTAGGTAGGCCTAGGTTGGAAAAGAAATTAATGTCATGGACTGTCACCCGGGAGTCACTTAGGTAGGCCTAGGTTGGAAAAGAAATTAATGTCATGGACTGTCACCCGGGAGTCACTTAGGTAGGCCTAGGGTGGAAAAGAAATTAATGTCATGGACTGTCACCCGGGAGTCACTTAGGTAGGCCTAGGGTGGAAAAGAAATTAATGTCATGGACTGTCACCCGGGAGTCACTCAGGTAGGCCTAGGTTGGAAAAGAAATTAATGTCATGGACTGTCACCCGGGAGTCACTCAGGTAGGCCTAGGTTGGAAAAGAAATTAATGTCATGGACTGTCACCCGGGAGTCACTCAGGTAGGCCTAGGTTGGAAAAGAAATTAATATCATGGACTCACCCGGGAGTCACTCAGGTAGGCCTAGGGTGGAAAAGAAATTAATGTCATGGACTGTCACCCGGGAGTCACTTAGGTAGGCCTAGGTTGGAAAAGAAATTAATGTCATGGACTGTCACCCGGGAGTCACTCAGGTAGGCCTAGGTTGGAAAAGAAATTAATATCATGGACTCACCCGGGAGTCACTCAGGTAGGCCTAGGTTGGAAAGGAAATTAATGTCATGTATCAAAGAGTATTGTTGTAAACTTGTCACTGGGTTGGAAAAGAAATGAATGAAAAATTAACGCCATCATAAGGTATATTGAGCTATGGATTTCTTGATTTCATTGTTTACCTTTTTAGAGATATGAAGACCGTAAAATCGAGGCAAGGGTGAACGTTTTTATAAGGTATAATGAGCTGTACATGTTTTGATGTCCTACTTTTTGAGATATTTTCGATGATAAAAAAAAAATCGAAGCAAGAATAAACCATTAAATGTTTTCACCATTTATCACAATGTTCCAAATTTGTGCCTATCAACGGCTACTTATGAGCACTATTTTGCCATTCTTTTACTAGTTACAAAAGCAGACGTGATTTTTTTTCTATTTTACAAAACAAATCAACACGAATCAAGGTATATTACAGATATATAATACGGCCGGTTTATTAAAATTATCCGAGGCCCAGTGAATATTCATTATACGGACACGCATATGCACAGAAATGCTTCATGCATATCAACCGGTTAGACAGGTAGATAAATGTATATCCACCATTTAAGTAGACAGATATGCATTTATTTCTGTGTATATGCAAATCCATACATATGAATATTCAGTAGGTCGGCCCTCGCACAATTCTAACAAACCAGCAGATAAACTTGGAATTGTTATTATCATTGTTGTTATTATATCTCCCGTTGCAGGTGTCATTGAATTATCTTGGAGTGTATTTTGAGGACAATTTTTTTGTCCCTAATCATGAACCTTGTACTAACTGACCAGCTTCTATTATATTTGTATTCTTGTTATCTTTTCTATCTCATTTTCTAAGTTTTTGCTTTCTTCACATTCTTTTCGCATGCGTATTTTCCGTTCTTCCAGCCCTTCCATTTATCACGCTTCCTCCTTCCTCCTCCTCCCCCCCCCTTCTTCCTCCTTCCTCCCTCCACTCTTCCTCCTTCCTCCCTCTTCCCCCCTTTCTCCTCGCTCCTTTTTCCTTCTCCTCCCTCCCTCCTCCTTCCTCCTTCTCCTCCCTCCTCCAAACCACCCACCCCTTCCATCCCGTACTCCCTCCCACGTCAAAGGGAGGGCATAAGAGCGGAAATTATTAATAATACGTCCTCTCCCCCTCTCCTCCCTCTTCCCCCTCTCCTCCCTCTTCTCCCTCTCCACCCTCTTTTCCCTTCCCCCTCTCCCCCCTCTCCCTCCTCTTCCCCCCCTCTCCTCCCTCTCCCCCCTCTCCCCCAGGATCCGGCACGGCGACCCCTACCATATCCTCGCTGGACGTGAGAGGTCTGTGGCACGGGCAGGTCGTGACTCGAGGCCGAAGAGAACCCAGGTTGAAGTGAGTGTCATAAATCCAATCAGGGAAGGTGAAGTGACTTGCGTATATGCATGAGAGAAGTTGATGTGAAATACGTAAATCCATATAAATTGAAGAGACTTACGGATATCCTTTAGAAAAGCTGATGTGAAATACGTAAATCCATATAAATTGAAGAGACTTACGGATATCCTTTAGAAAAGCTGATGTGAAATACGTAAATCCATATAAGTTGAAGTGACGTATATGCATTAGAGAAGTTGATGTGAAATCCGTAAATCCAATAGGGCAGCTGAAGTGACTTACGTATATGCATTAGAGAAGTTGTGAAATACGTAAATCCAAAGAAGTTGAAGTGACTTACGTATATGCATTTGAGTTGATGTGAATTCCGTAAATCCATATAAGTTGAAGTGACTTACGTATATCCTTTAGAGAAGTTTATGTGAAATACGTAAACACAAAGAAGTTGAAATGAGATGTAAATCAATATCTTCAAGTCACCTCATCTGCGAGAAAGAGTTGAAATGAGTTAAATATATCCAAAAAGAGGAGTTAGATTTATCACATAGATCCATAGGGATGTAATGAGATATATAAAGTCGAAATAGGAGTTGAAGTGTGTTGCACAAATCCAATTGGGAAATTATAGTCATATGGTTAAAAAGATTAAATGAGTTACATAATCCGAACGAGTGGCTGAATTAATTTGTATAATAGCCAGAAGGGAGATGAATGGAAAAACATACAAGAAAAAGACGGTTGAAGAATAATCAAACAACCAGAATGTATTGAAATAAGAAGGGGAATTATAAAGAATCCAAAAATTTTCCTGCCATCATAACACATATATATTGATTTCACTTACCTGGAAAAAGATAGAGACGAAAAATATATAAGTAAAAATAGCTTTTATGAGACAGATACACATATAAGAGTCCCTATAAAGGTCTCACCATGAAAAATGCCAAAGACAGTTATCAAAATGTTAGTTGTGCTTATTTGAAAATATGATACCATTAGTTGATATACTTTATTTGTGACCATTTCTTGTTATTACTCTCCACCACGTGCATACTACAACTTTTAACTAGATCAGTGGTCATGTTATCCTGTATAGGTAATATGGAAATGAAAAATAAAAGTATCAAACACACATACGCAAAAAAATAAACTACAATAACAACATCAACAAAAACAAAATCATCAGTAGCAAAAACATCAACATCAGCAACAACAAAAACAACAACAACATCAACAAAGACAGCAACAACAACAACAGCATCAACAAAACCACCAACAAAAACAACAACAACAACGGCTAAATTGCTTTTCCAGATTGTCGGAAAAGGAGAAGTGTCAGCTGTGGCAGAGGGAGTTGGAGATCGTGATGGCCAACAGGAGGAAGAAGGAGAGGCTGTGGCACCAGGAACTTCACAAGTACCAGGTCAGAATCATAGTTACCTTCCTATTGTTAGTTTGTCTTCTTCCCATTGTTAGTTTGTCTTCTTCCTATTGTTAGTTTGTCTTCTTCCTATTGTTAGTTTGTCTTCTTCCTATTGTTATTTTGTCTTCTTCCCATTGTTAGTTTGTCTTCTTCCTATTGTTAGTTTGTCTTCTTCCTATTGTTAGTTTGTCTTCTTCCTATTGTTAGTTTGTCTTCTTCCTATTGTTAGTTTGTCTTCTTCCTATTGTTAGTTTGTCTTCTTCCTATTGTTAGTTTGTCTTCTTCCTATTGTTAGTCTGTCTTCCTCCTATTGTTAGTCAGTCTTCTTCCTAGTGTTATCTGTCTTCTTCCTAGTGTTAGTTTGTCTTCTTCCTATTGTTAGTACTGTCAGTCAGTTGATTACCAGCTCATCAGGTTGCTAGTCTGTCAGTCGGTTGATTGTCAACCCTTTAGACTGTCTGCCTGTCAGCGTATCAGCCTATTTTCTCTGTCAACCTGTCAGTCAACGTCTTTGCTTGCCTGTTCTGCTCTGTCTATTGTTGTTGCTGTTCTGGATGTGACAGAAGAAATATTTAATACTAATATGAATTATTATTTACATGATCATCATAATTGGTACGGAATTTCACCTGAAAAAAAAAAAACACAAGCTACTTAACCTTCTCCCTTTTCCTTTATCACTCGCCCTCCCTCTCACATTCCCTCTCCCACTTTCTCTCGCATTCCTACCCCCTCTCCCTATTCCTTTCTCACTCACTTACCCTCTCATATTCCCTCTCACATTCCCTCTGCCACTTTCACTCCCATTCCTACTCCCTCTCCCACTTTCACTCCCATTCCTACCCCCTCTCCCCCTCCCACTCCACATTCCCTCTCCCACTCCCACCAGGTCGCCTTTTTGGAAGCGGAAGCCCGTCGTTCGGATCTCTACAAGTCCCTCCGAGAGCTTAATAAGCTGGCATGTGGACAGGACTCCAGCGCAGGCAGTGGCCACCGGATAAGAATAACGTTTGACAGTCTACAAAGGTCGGTTATTCGTTTTTGAGGCTCTATAGAAAAGCTTGAGGTCTTACATGGAAATACATGTTTTATATTTAAGTTTGTGCTATTCTACAGGGAAGCTTGAGATCTTACATGCAAATATGTTTTATATTTAAGTTTGTGCTATTCTATAGGGAAGCTGAGATCTTACATGCAAATATGTGTTTTATATGTAAGTTTGTCGTTCTGATTAGATTTCTTAGTTATATTGGAATAAGGATCATGAGGATGTTATTAGTTTTATCACGCTTGGAAAGTGCATTTGGTCAAATATTATCCATTTAATTTATACAAATGCTGTGTGTATATGTCAGTCACACTAATTCAGTCCATTATTTCCCCGAAGTAAAGTAAATCGTTCCTTAATAACATTAAAAAAAATATCCCACTTTTCCGCTTACATCAGAATCCTCTCTCTCTCTCCTCTCCACCCATTCTTCCTTGCGTATATTTCATCCACCGCTTTGTCCTCTCTCAACCAGATTCATGGAGGAACAGGTGCGAACCAGGCTGAAGCAGGTGTCACAGGTGTCCGTACAGGTGGCGCTGCTGAAGGGCGACCTGACCAAACTCAAGTCACGACTCGAGAAGAGGGAGGAGGACTTTCTCGACGCCAACGCTGAAGGGAATGCTACTTCTCAGGTTAGTGAGGGAGGGAGTGAGGGAGAGGGGGGGGAGAGGGAGGGAGGGGGAGGGAGAATGGGAGAAGGGGAGAGAGAAGGAGAGGGATAGGGAGAAGAGGAGAGGGAGTGAGGGTGTGGGTGTGGGAGTGGGGAAGAGGGAGAGAGTTAGAATGGGAAGGGATAGGAGAGAGAGAGGGAGAGTGAGAAGGGGAGGGAGCAGAGGAAAAGGGGAAAGAGAGAGGGAGAGGGAAAAGGAGTGAGGGTGTGGGAGTGGGGGAGAGGGAGAAGGGGAGGGGAGAGAGAGGGAGAAGGGGAGGGGATAGGAGAGAGAGAGGGAGAAAGAGAAGGGGAGGGAGAAGAGGAGAATGGGAGAGAGAGGGATAAGGGGATGGGATGGGATAGGGAATGGGAGTAGGAGAGGGAGAGAGAGAAAGTGGAAGACAGAAGACGAGGCGAAGGGATGAAAAGGGATAAACAAAGATAGAAGTGAGGAAGAGAGGAAAGGAAAGATCATGTGATGAGGGAGGGCATGGGACAGACAAAGATAGAAGAAAAGATGAGAAAAAGGGTAAGAGGAGGAAAAGAAGGGAGAATGGGAATGGAATAGGAGGGATGGAGATAATAGAAAGGAAAAGAAAAAAGAAAAAAATAGAGAAATTAGGAAGAAACAAAGGGAAGGAAAAACGGAATGGATAAATAAGAGAAATGGGATGGACTGAAACGAAAGGTGAAGAAAGGAAGAAGAGGAGAGAAGGTAAAAGGAGAGGAAAAATGGGAGGAAATGAAAGGAAAAGGAGGAAGAATGGGGAAGGAAATTGTAGGAGAGACGTAGGGAGATAGGGGAGGAAAAATCAGGGATAGGAAAGGAAGAGAGGAATATTCGAAAGGATAGAGGAGGAGAGGAAAGGGAAGTAAGAGAAAGAAGAGAAATGGATAAAAAAAGGAAGTGGGAAGATTGAGAAGGAAGAAAATGGAAGACGAGAAAAAGGGAAAGGAAATAACAAGAGGAAGGAGGAGAAAAATAAAATAGAAAAAGGCAAATAAATGAGAGAACATAACAAAGAGGTTGAAAGAAAGGGAGCGGAGACGAGGGAAAATGGAAAGGATTAAAAGGAGAAAATTGAGAAGGAAAAAGGAAGGAAAGAAGAAAAAAAGGGGAGAAATAAGAGGGGAATATTGATAAAGTAAGGGAGGAAAGCGAAAAAATAAGGAATGACGGTCGACAGACAGGGAAGAAATAATAAAAAAAGCAAAATAGGTGAAGAGAAAGAGAGAGAGAGAAGGTAATGAGGAATAAACAAATAGAAATTCATGAAGTTGCAAATAAAAACGTGACCGAAAAAGACAAGGTAACAGTACCCACCAGTCTTCAAACCTTATTCTATTTTTTTCAATCTTCACCCTTCAGGCAAGTTATCCTTTGTCCACAGTGAAAAATATCTGTCAACACTGACCTCTCATGATTTACTCCCAGGTTAACTATCTCAAGAAACATCTGGAACATGAAGAGGTGAAGACCCGAGTTGAAGACAATGGCAAGGTCCTCGCTTCACTCAGACAGAAGCTAGGTATGGTAAGAAAGTTATAATTTTGATCAATCTTGTATATATTTTCAGTATTTTTTTTTCAGTTTTAATTTTCACGGCTGTTACAATTGTTATGGTAAATGCATGGGTCTAAGTTTATGTACGAAGGCGATCAATATCAATGAACTTTTTTTTCCTTTGACACTTTAAAAATGAAAAAAAAAACTGGGCCTTAAACCCTATATACATGAATGGTCCTCAATGATTCTCAACAGACAGCAACCGACGCAAACTAAACCGCCTGGAGGAAGAGCAACAGCATAAAGGGACTCGTCTGGAGGAGCTGAAGAGCCAAGCGGTCATGCTCGAGGAGGACCTCACTCGCCTCTCGTCCAGCAACTCGAGGATCACCTCCCACGTCAACCAGCAAAACGCCACGACGCGCAGGAGACTTCAGGCTCTCAAGGACAATAGCAAGAAACCGGTTAAGTAGTTTATATTTTTCATGACAGGAAAAGTAAAAGTAAATAATGAAAAAAAGGAAATGTGCTCATAGCACTATGTATTGTGGTGCAAGTTTTTTTTTTTTCTTAGAACTAAAAAGGTCTATGTCAACGATCATATATAGTAGGAAAAAGTTTAAACTAACGGATTAAGAGTATTGTAGTGCATCGACATGTAGGAACATTATATGTTTTCTTGTTTCAACAAAAAAAGATTATATTCACAAAAGCATAGACTTGAGCAATCTTATCTCACCAACGAACTGCCTTCTGTCGGTTCTCTTTCCCGTATTTTTCACGCACCTTACTAGACCGTAAATTCTTCAAACCAACATTTATAAACATATATTTTAAGTGGAAAATTCTGTTTCTTCCGAGATGTGTCAACTAACTTCAATAATTTACCAACAGATGATCACTGTGGAGGAGTACCTGAAGTTGAACAGCAAAGTTCAAATGCTTGAAAAAGAAGTCAAGAGATGGAGTAAAAAGGCAGATACTTTACGCTGTTGACGATTGTAGTCAAGAATTCACTTCCATTTGTAAGCTAGGAAGGAATAGTTTCAGATTGGGGAAAATGCCTGGGAAATGCTTACGTATGTGTGAACAAATGTTTTGGAACTTTCTTACTATTAAATAATGTCAAGATTTTTCTACATGATGATTTACTTCATTCAAACATAATAAATCCAACAAAGATTAAGTAAATTAAAAAAAAGACCAATAATATTTAACTAACTTTTAACGCCAATTTTGTGTAAGTAGAACTACAAAATACTTCACTGAAATATAGTGAAACTATTTTACCACGGATAAATAAACCCACATTTCTCAATTTGTTTAAAAATTTATTACACCTAAGGTTCGTCAATACATGAAGTGTAAATGCATTATCTTCATCTTTGGCTAATATCCACACTTTACACTTATGCAATACACAAGCACATGACTACCATATGGTACTTTACAGATCTACCTTATAACTCATGTTAACTGTAACAGTTTTGTACTGTAATAACATCACATAAAAATATAGTAAATGGCAAAATGTAAAGCTATCACAGTCCTCTATACAATAAAAGAATAAAACTCGAAATTTGAGTTTCCTGTACAGCGAAGTTTCATTTACTGATCTTCCGTCTGTTTGTCACTGGAGGAACTTTCAGCGCCCGCTTCAGATTCCGCTTGTCCCGTGAGTTCCTGAAGTACGGATGGAAAGGAGACGTGAAACAGAGGAACATGGAAAATCAGAAAATAGCAATGTGAAAATTTAAAAAGTCGTATAGCATCTCAATCCTGATGTGGTTCTTTTGCAGGGCAAAGAACTACCAAAAAAAATAAAAATAAAACAAAACACCCGATGCCTACCTGTACCATTTCCGCCAGGCCCTTGGCCTCTTCCACCATCTCTTCGAGCAGCTTATTCTCTTCTTTTAAGACCGTGACTTCCTTCTTTAACGAAGTGTTCTCTTCGTGAAGTTTGTGGTTCTCCTCGAGCGTCTCCTCCAGGGCCTCCCGCCGCTTCTCCGCCAGGCCTTCCCAATACTCGGGAGGCGGCGTGTCTGCAAGGGAACGGAAGGAAGAAACCTAAGAGAAAATCGCTCTTGGCGCCGCAACAGCAGGGTCATGCCGCGCTGAATTTATTAGGATGTAATATTAATAAGTAATAATAAATTTTAAAAAAGTAATATTAATATATAATTTAAAGTGTTGACAATAATAAATGGAGAAAATAGAAATTAATAACTGCTTAGTTAATGTAATAAAATATGCCAACCTGGGAACGGAAAATTCGCATATTATATATCGAGGTGGTGGGCAGCTCATCACCACCCTATATCAAATGGACCGTTGCAAATTCCCCAACACAACAAGAGATTAAAAAACTAAAAGCATATAGAAAACAATCCCTTCAAGTCCAAGACCCGGAAAAGACCCCGAAACTGACCACACGTGAGCATATCGAGTGTACTGCATTTCGTGCTGGCGTCCGTCTTCGAGGCGGCACTGGGTTCCGAGGAAGACCTGGATGCGACTGGCGTTCTGGGCGTGATGATGGCCACCGGAGCGCTGTCGTCGGTCTGCACGGCGATGGACGCGAAGGTCTTCTGCTTCTTGGCGGGCTGCACGGGGTCCTCGAAGATGCCGTCGGCCCGCTTCGGCTTCATCTGGCAGCTGTTCTCGTCACTGGAACGCAAGAGCGGACGGTCAACACTTTCTCATTGGATATTATTTGAGGGTGGAATTTTATATCCGCTACGAATATGTATATATAACTATATATAATAAAACTTTTACAGCTGTATATGCCCACGGGCCGAGTTCACATGAATTCCTTCTACTATACGTGCACCTATGGAAGAAAAAGAATCACAGGTGGACGCAAACCAGGCGATAGGACGACTTACTTTTTTCTCTTCTTCCCTCTGCTTGGTGAATGGACTCGCAAGCTGCCATTGGAAGAGAGCAAAAGGCGCGACTGCTTCTGTGCCTTGGGCTGAATAACTCCCAGCGTCCTGCGCTCGTCGCTCGCAACCTAAGGACACGAAGCCAGAGTTCAAATGTAAATGCAGTTAAAAAGGAAGAGAATCTTTTGCATGTAACAGACTTCGTTTACGTTCTTCATGTGCATGCACGTTTTTTCGGTACATGTAAAATTCCAAGTAAATATCCAAATTAAAAGCACTTTTACAAATTGTGACGGAATTTACGTTTTTTTGTTCAAACCAGAAACTGCAAAATGCTGCGTATGCCAAATTCTAAAACTCTGGATGGAGCACACTTTTTATTACAATCATATGCTATTCATATATATTTTTTCTAATCAACTTTCGAAGGAAATGCCCATGACGACGGGGCCTTTAAATGGTCGTTCTGTCCATTGTGTTTACCTCGCCCGTCGTCCATTAGAAATGTAGCGACTCTACTAAAACAAATAACATTATCCAGAGAAGGGAAGCTCCAAATAAGGTTCCAACAATAAACGTTTTCCACTAAATTCCCTAAACATTTAGCAAATTTGATTACCACGATCTTATTTTCTAAGTTGGATGCACATTAAATATAATAAAAATCATTGATAATACACAGCAGAAATATCTTGAATACAAAAATTAATAACGCGCCAAGAGAACAAAGCAGTCCTAACGACCATCAATGCATTTCTTCTATAAATTCAATCTATTAATCTAAAGTTCAAAACTTAAACATCCTTATCGTGGAAATTACCAAATCCGTTATGCACGGGATACGATAAACCAAAAAATAAAGAAGTTTTAGAAAACCAGGAAGTTGGATTTTCTAAATGAACCAAATATATACATCTTTGGAAAACCATGAATATCAATCTTATTTCTGATTGAATATAAAAAATCTAGTAATCTCAGAACTCGCAGGAGAACCTGGACTTTAAAGAAGGGCAGAAAATCCAACAAAACAATCCTTTTAAAAATCTGTCTTCCGTTTAAAGGGAAATCGTAAACACGACGCAGCCACAACACAAAACAACCTTATTTCCACCTCTTCCTCCCATCTAAACTCTAATATATACACATCCCCACACTAACCTTTTTCTTGGGGACATTTTCCTGGAGTCCAAACGTGAGACTTCGCTGAGCAAGAGACATTTTGAAGAGAAAAAAGCGAGAGAAAAGGTTGTTGTTGACTGGATCTGATTCAATGGCTCGGCGGGAAGTCAACACGTGGACGGAGCCGATGGTTCATTTCTGTTCTTTTGGTTTATTTTCTAAATTAATTCCCAGTTCGCTGGTGAGTTGTTCTTTATTACCATTGTGTATAAATTGTTATAATTATTCTAATAAGATTGAGGTTGATGGGTATTTACGTGTGAATAGAAAAAATCATCTGTATTTCTATCATATTAGCAACGAACGGAAAGAATATATAATTTATCGAATACGACCATTTTTCCTCATCTGAAAAAATACAAAATGCTGAAAAGATACCCTCACATACAAAGACTGCCTTCAATGTCGACATTTCAGGATGAAAACAATCAGCTGAAGAAGGAAATTGTGTCATGTCATATTGCTCCCTTATTTAACGCCTTCAGGTACGCTTATTTCTACCTTATTTATTCGCCTTTCCCTGTCTGACGCGGTAGATAGTCGTCTGGTGTCGGGGCGTGTCCGACTTTGGGGAATTTATAGTCGCAGGAACGAGAAATAAAATAGAGAAATATGGACTTCTTATTTTTTGGGACTCATGATCGCATTATTATGTTTATAATTATGTCAGAAAATTTTGGTGGCGGAATTAATAGTCAGAATGATATAATTTATAGTAATACGTGGTAGAAACAGTCATTTTTCATTACTGATGCTGTAAAATGAGTATATGAAGATGCACGAATCAGAGCTGCAGTTACATCATATCATAATTCGTGAAAATGTAAATTTTATTGCCTTTTTTACCAATTAGTCTTCTCAGACTTAAATGGGAAGCCAAACAATTGAAATGACATTAATTCATTCATGTTTAGGCATCAAGATCCTAGGGAAAGAGAGAACATGGGAGTAAAGTGAAATCAAGACCATAAAAGGTATTTAATTGTTAAAAAGGTAGTTTTTGGAAGTCGCAGAATTGCTAAGGACAAGCTAGAAGGTAGAAAATCTTTGCAGAGAGACTTATATGTTACAAAAATACAGAGCATCACGAAAGGTGAATGTTACGTTCATTGCTGATAGGTGAATGTTATATTCATTGCTGATCCAAAACCCATTCCTTCCAGTTTACATTCCAAGCTAAATAAGGTCCTGTTTTATGTGTCCAAGATACTGGATTAGGGAGAAGCATATAGATATAAGGAAAACGGACCATTGCAAGGAAATTATTGTATCGGATCAGACTTGTTTTATGCTACTATGCAAGTAGGGCGCAATATTTGAAATGTTTTTTTGTTATTAATACTAAAGACTGTTTAAGTCCCAAGGGACAAAATAGTTATTTTTTAATCAAGTATCTTGGTTACCTTGGGTGAAAGGTAGATAGCAAAAGTAATTTTACAAAGAATTGTAAATTATTTTACTCAAGATTGTATGGGGAGAGTGGAACAAGGTCTATATAACCATGGGTCTTACCTCCTCATGACAAATATATGACATTTCTTCGCATTCCTTTCTGCCAGTCACAGCGTCAAGCCAAGGAGGTTAGGCTAGAATATGTCATCTGTCAAATCTGATCTATAGTTGCTGTAACTTCTGCTCCCAGTTTCAAAACCCCAATATAGACCAACAATTTTTAGTGTGCATTGATATGTGTTGGTAGCATCATGTTTGAAGGAGACTGCTACAATTTCAATAACAATAATGATGATAATGATAATATATTGATATTGATAATATTGATGACCATAGTATTAATAGCATTGATAATAATGATATGATGATGATCATAGTATTGATAACATTGATAACAATGATTTTCATGATATTGATAGTGACTATCTTGATCATAATAATGAGAAGGATTATAATGATGATGATATTGACAATATTGATATTGATAATAGTATTGATAATAATGATAATAATAAAAATGATATTATACTATTGATGGTAATGATTGTATGGATTGTAGTGATAAGGGTAGGGATAATGATAATGATAAAAATGATGATAACAATAGCAATAACAACTTCAATAATAACAACAATACAATGGTGATAATAATGAAGATGAAGATATATTTATTATTATGATTTTTCTATTATTGTTATGATTGTCATTATTGATATGACTATTATGATCATGATTATTATTATTATTGTTATTGTCATTCTTGTTGTCCTAATTATCAGTTTCATTACCATAATTATATGTTTTTTAGACTATTAGTAGTAGTTTTAGTAGTAGTACTTGAAGTACTAGTAGTATAGTAGTACTAAAAGAACCAGTCGTACCAGTAATACCAGTAGTA
>NC_091589.1:9108413-9125913 GCF_042767895.1 Penaeus vannamei
TTGTTACTGTTGTTATTATCATCATTATTATTGTTATTCTTTATTTGATATGTATTATTTATTATTCATTATTGATAGGGAGAGTAACAAGTTTTATTAAATTATATATGCATTCTTTATTAGAGTATGCATTGCACCATGTTTATAGTATAGTGATACTATGACCTGACTATCATAAAATACAATATCCTCATAGCAAAGTCACCACTGCTGCTATCACTATGAGCGAGTTAAATGTAGTGATGAAAATGGGTGCCTGTTTCATAATACTTAACCCACAGTTGACAAGTACATACACTTTCCACTTTAGTTGTGTTTTGTCCAAATAATTTACCCATAGCTACCTTCATATATGCTTAGTCAATTCCTTTAAGTTAATTGCTAGGTCTTTCTGATCATGCCCCATTCCTTTAGTTTTTAGGAACAAAGTTTTACTTTTTAGTTCTTAATTAGCATTATTGATTTTATTGTTTTTGTTAATGGCATTTTTATAACTTTAGTAGTAATCTCATATCAGTAATAAAAAAAAATAATCTTTACAAAAATCCAAGGAATAGGGTAAACAGGTCAGATCATGTAGGCCTTCTAGCTAACCGCTTGGTTATTTAATGGTTGATAATATAGCTCGCAGATATTGTTCCTGAATTCTGTGGGTCTTGTTTACAGTCATATCATTGTGCAATATGCCATTCCATCTCTTTTTCCTGTTAGGCACAACAGATACTAATAGATGTGATGTATTGATATACATTTGTGAAGAAAAAACTTCTGCCTACCATAAAGCTGTAAAAACTTGGTAATATTGTTCTTGTCTTCCATTGTATATCTTAGTGGCATTAATGTCAGATGAAAAAGTACTTGCCATATCCTTATCATTCATGATTTAGAATTTGTATTCACATCTTTTGGGATCTAAAATGTGATTCTAAGTAGGGAGAATACGCACCAACAAATCATATGGATACAACTAGGTTTATTATTATTTACTCTGAAAGTACAGGAAAAATAGATTCATAAATAGATATCCCAAGCATTTGAATTTATAGTGCGAATATTGGGACAGTACATGTGTCAGGCAAGTCACTGCAAATATTAGCCACTAGCCAGCAAGGGGCTTTAAAAGTGTGATATGTATAGTGTAACATAGTATGTGTATGTGATATATATATTCTTTCTAACCACAGGGCAGTCTGCCATGCCACATGCATCTCCATTAAGACTCCTGCAAATACTAATGTCCCCTGACAGTTGGAAGACAAAGCTATCAGAAAGCAACAAGCAGATCTTCCTACTATCACTTTATTCATATCTAATTAGTAAAGGTAAATGGCTAGGGAACTTGTGTTTGTTTGGTAATGTGTAAAAAGTTAAGTATATTGATTATTCATAACTTGAATTTTTAAAAGTCATGAATGTTTAGATGTGTATTGATTATATTTCTTCTTTGTATTGTAAACTCTATCTCATATTTGCATATTTTTTTCAGATTATTATAACCAAGTGGTACACTTGATGGTGACCCGTGTCCCTGATATTTATGAGCCCTCGCCCGTAGCCCCCACAGCACTTGCAGATGCTCTCCTGCAGCTGCTTTTGTCTCCAGTGTCCTTTGCTTTATCACTAGATGAATCAACATTATTGTAAGTGTGATTAGATTTCTGTTTTTATTTAAGTTGATGTATAATTATTATAAGATGAATCAACATTATTGTAAGTCTGATACAGTTTTTGTTTTTATTATATTTAGGTTAATATATAATTGTTGTAAATTTCATGTTTTTAGTGGATCATCTTTCAAAATGTAAAGCTTGATCAGTATATTATCTCTTGTGTGGATTTGATTTTGGCTAATATTTGTGAATTGATATTGTACATAAATAAGCACTTAAATCATTAGTGATTAGTAACAGAAAGGTGGTGAATTTCAATTATTTAGGGGGGAAAATGCTGTGAGAAGTTGCTTTATTTAGAAATTAAAAGATGCATGACTATTGTTCAAATATTTGACCAAGTGAAGAATTGCAGACCCAGTTATATACATCCGCATCATTCCAATGTGATATTTCAGGTCTTCTGTGATAGACGAACTGTGCCAGGAAATCTTTGGCAAGGCTTCCCACACCCAGATTTCTAACTATGTCATTCCTTGCCTGGCCTCGAGAGAGAACTTTAAACTGCCCGTAGACAAGATTGTAGCTGTCTTGGGCAGTCGATCATCCAAGTTCTTGAAGGCTTGTCCAGCTCCACCATTGCTCTATTCTCTGCTCATGCTTGTTCGATCGAATGCTGGTAGGTTGGTCGATTTTGTTTGAGGGGAAGGAGAAATATTTTTTGTTTTTCAGATTATGTAGAGTTGAGGGAGGGAAGTTAAAAGAATTTCCTTACAGTTAATAGCCCAAAGATTAATGATTATATATTTTGTAACAGAAACCAACTCAAAAACCAGTAAGAGTAAAAGCAAACCCACTTCTTCCAGATTTCTCGGATTCACATGCTCTGTGCGATTATCTTCAAGCAATAAGTGATTTATTAGGGGGAACAACCACCTATCTCCTTAGTGAAGTGAATGATGTCGACTCTGACTCAGACGATGATGACACAATGGATTCAACAGAAGCCATAGATCCAATATTGCGCAAGGTAAGAGGAAACTTTGAGTGAAGTGTTGGGATCATGCATACATGTATTCTCACTTTACTAAGGCATTTTTGTTTGTGTACAAAGTAGATGTGTGTAGCTTAAGGGACTTGTAAATAATATCTGATTTTTTTTTGTGGCTCAAGCTTGCAGAGGAGTGTGTTACCATAGTCAACAGCACAGAACATGTTGGATGGCTATTGAGTCATGTGGAACGACAAGTCTCTCCAGAAGTGCTGCTCCATTTCTCAAGGTTAACTCATCATCTTTTGACAGCACCATCGCTGCAGCTCCACCAGTGCAGGTCAGAGGCCTTATTGCTTATGCTCTTTCTTTCTTTCTTCCCTCCTTTGTTTGTTGTTTCTTTTTTCTTTCATTTTTAGGATTCAACATGTATACGAGTAGGGTAAAAAGGGGAGTTCAGTAACAGACTCCTTGATGACTTAAGTACTTGTGGAAATTTATAAACTAAAATCACAGTGGCCATGGGGTGTATGATTTTCCTCCTAGCCTCAATCCCCTTGTAAAGTGTAGGAAGGCCTAAATGATGGTGTGAATATAGAAATTATTTTCCTAAGGAGATGATCCTTTATGCTTAGTGTCTGTCTAGGACATATTATAATTTATATGTCAGAAAATCAAAGAAAACACACTACATCATAGACTTTTATTCTGATATTCTGGTTCTCAACACCACCCTGGAGGTTTTCATTCCACAAATTCCTGCAGGTTGTTGTATAGTGTGGTCGCCCGGCGTCAACTCCTGAGGTCCATGTGGGTGGTTCTCTCTGGCCTTCAGCAGGGAGCACCCCTGCCTGGAAATGCAAACACTACCACATGGACGTTTGGTAAGAGAATATTTTCATTGTCAATATCACATCAGCCATTGTTATTTATTTATATATTATTTGATTATCATTTACTTTTCTGTTATAAATTGATGGAATTATTGTATTTTTACTTAATGGAATGACAAGGATTAAAAATGCACAGGGGCCTAGATATAGAAATGATGTTGCCTTTCACAGAGTAGCTTACAATTACTCTGTAAATATGTATATTATATATCTGCATAAAATTTATATAATTTGATTGCCATCATTGGTTAGAATCTTCATATCTAGCAGTGCATTTGCATTCATCTATTCTACAGGTGTTCGAGGAGCACCTTTGTTGCAAGTGCTGGCACGAGGTACCCCTTTAGCTTCACATGAGCGTGACACCCTCATCCCACTGCTTTCCACATTCTGTGCTACCCTGACTGCTGTTCTCTCCACTCTCCATGATTCCGAGTTCCTTGGCGACCAAGGTATTTACTTTTGTCATATGTGAAATGTTTATCAGTACTATCCCACAGCTGAAGTCATGACATGGACTTGTAGGTATAGATATTTAACATCTTGATTTTAGTAGTATCAACAATGTATTAAATGTATATTTTCTTCCGTAATACCAGATGAGACGGGTGAGCAGCGATTTCCTAAAACAACAGATAACCACTTCCCCTTCACTGTGGAGGAGCTTATCAAGATGTCAGCAAGCCTCAGGGATGTGTGTGTTGGGCTCGTGGAACTTGCCCATCCAGACGTGAGAATGTCCGCCTTGACAGACACGTCGTATAAAACCATGTGGGCACATTGCTTTAAGGTTTGTTGAGTTATTCCATTGCTTGGTACAAGGCAGTCTTCTCATGTGATTAGTCATTTGGCTTTCAGATAAAATTATTTTATTTTCAAGTAGTCTCACAGAATAGATCAAGAGCAGGTTATAATGAAGAGAAATTATTCTCCAGATTTTATGAAATGTTCTGTTACATCATTCAAATATGAGAAAGGATTTTTTTTTTTTTTTTTTAGTATTTGTGGTACTAACTTCAAAATGATTAGTTTTAGAAATCATATTTTGAAAGTAGAGTCAACATCAAAATACAGATGCAAGGATGTGATGTAAAGCTAGTTTCACAGTAAGTAATAGCAGTTACTAAGGAGGAATTTAAGTTTTAAAATGCATTACTTGAATTGACATTGTTTCATCAGGTGTGTGTAGGAGTGGTCCGTCAAATACACTTAAGAGATACCAGACGTATGTTCTGTCCGAAAGGACATTGGCTGAGCACCCGTGTGTCACTGCCTCTTGGGAACTGCCAGACAGTGTCCTTTGTACCACGTACGAGTCGAAGACAAAGGAGATTGTTCATGCCCCAGAGATGGCTCACTAGAGATGAATTAGGTGAGTATTTGGATGTTCACTCAGTATAAATTATGATAATATTGGACAGTATCATTTTTGTTCATTTCTAGAAGTATTGCAAACATTCCCCCTTCATTGTTCTCATTAGTATCATTACCATTATCCTGACAGAGACTGAGGGCCCACCGCTGTCAATAACAGAGCAGCGCCGGGCAACCATCCTCCAAGAACTTCCATTTGTGATCCCCTTTGAGTCTCGAACACAGGTCTTCAGCAACCTAGTAGCTGACAATAGGAGCAGGAGCCAAATGAGGGCAGACTTCAATGAAGGGCCTATGATTAATGTGACCATTAGAAGAACACATATCTATGAAGATGCCTTTGAAAAGTTATCACCAAGCAATGGTAAACATCTTCAGTTTATATATACATATGTTTTCTATATGTGTTCTGCATATTTGAAAGATAATGATATTATTTTCATCTTAGAAAATTAATTTTTATCTTAAGTAATTTTTGTTTTAATTATTAAAGAATACAAAAAAAAAAGAAAAAAGTTTATTTTCATTATACACTATAGTGCCCTTTCTTCAGAACCAGATTTGCACCTACGAATGAGAGTCCGTCTCATGAATGCTGTTGGTTTGGACGAGGTGGGCATTGATGGTGGTGGCATTTTTCGAGAATTTTTGTCGGAACTCTTGAAGACCGCCTTTGACCCAACTCGAGGATTTTTCCTTTTAACGCGAGAAAATACTCTCTACCCAAATCCAGGATCACATCTCATAGCGGAAGATTATCAGACTCATTATTACTTCATTGGTAGGATGTTAGGAAAGGTGAGCGACAGTTGCCCGCTGTTTATGATGAGTAATAGCATTATGTAGCTTTTTGCTTCCTATAATATGTTTAAGATAACATTTTAAGTATATATTAAACCTAATAGTACTAGAATTTCAGCATAGTTGTTGTATTGTATTTAGTATTTTAATCTCTGTAGCCATTTTTCAATATTAATATCCTTAATTGTTATCTATTGTACTTCACTTAGAAAATAACAATTATTTTCCTAAATTTAAATTGTCTTTCCAACAGGCTCTTTATGAGAATCTCTTGGTTGAAGTTCCACTTGCAGGATTCTTCGTCTCTAAAATTTTGGGGAGATCATCATCCTCAGTGGAATTCCATCACCTGGATTCCCTCGACCCAGAACTTTGTCGAAACCTCTTGTACCTGAAGACTTACGAAGGGGATGTCCAGGACCTCGGACTGGATTTCACTGTTCTAAACTCTGATTTAGGACAAAATACTGTGAGTTGAAGCCTATACTTCTGAAATTTCATTAGGAAATGCCCCAAACATTTTTTTATGTTTTTTAAAGAATGTATGGAATGATACTTCATAACACCATTGTGCATAATCCAATGATTCTATATATCTGTAACCTGATCTCTTATTTGTGACTTTGCCTTACTGTGTACCTGGTCATTGTTATGTTGTATGTTAGTGACAGATTTCATAGATGCTGCAATTCTTTTCTCTACAGATTGAAGAATTAATCCCAAATGGTTCAAATGTGGCAGTGACCAATGAAAACAGAATTGAATACATATACCGGATGGCAGACTACAAACTCAACAAACAAATAGCAAAACAAATACAAGCATTCAAGAAAGGTATATTCTGTTGTAGTGTCTACTTCATACTTTAAATATTGGAAGCCTTACTTTATATACTATTGTTCATGAAGCCGTTTCATACCACTTCTTTTAAGAAAGAATCTCAGGGTGCACAAAGTTTCTAGAGAGAGTTGATAGGTCATTTGAAGAAAGGGAAAACAAAACTGAGAGGATCTCACTAAAAGCTCTCTGGACCTGTGACCTCCCTAACCCAATATTGTGGCTTGAGGTGGTGGGCCGCCCAGTCTGATCTGTTGCATAGGGCACTGATAGCCATAGAAAGTGGAAAATCTGGGTTACCATCATGATGTTAACCATTGGTGTCACTTTACGAAGATGTCATTGCAGGTCAAAACACAGCTATGAAAGAATGAGAAGATGGAAAATCATCAGCTATTTGTGTAGTAAACAAATGTCAAGAGTTGGAGATGTTACAATCTCTGAAGGCAATATATTCCAAAGCCTACAGATTGTAGTTAAAAGCATATATAAAACTGAAATGCCCAGTACCATCTAAGTCAGAGAGGAGTGATTAAGACTCCATTAATTAAGTTTTTAATGACTTAATTAATTTAAGACTCCATTAATTAAGTCTTGGATGCTGAGGTATCTGCATTCTAAAATATCTCCAAACAGTGCTATCAAAAGCATGGTAGATGCCGTCCTAATTAATTATAGATTTTAAGAAGACTAGTTAGGGTTAAGAGAAATTGGTAATATTAATTGATTTTTTTAAATGCAAACAATAGAATTTAAAGAAGTGAGGCCCAACAACATTAGTAAGACTCATGTTTTATTATGTTCTCATTTGGTGTATTCTTAAAACAGGTTTGGCTGATGTTGTACCCCTTGAGTGGCTACAGATGTTTGATTGGAGGGAACTTCAGATGTTAATATCAGGTGCATCAGTTCCCATTGACCTAGAGGACTTGATGGACAATACTAGATATGGAGGTAGGACTGGAATTTGTTTATTATGGATGCAATATGTTTCTCTGTAGCACTGAGAACTGGTTATGCCAGAAATATAAATTGTATTTGAAAATTTATTTATATGACTTATTTGATATTTGTGGTTTACTTATTTTATTTACTTAAAGATGAAAAGAGACCTAGCCAGATAATAAAACATATACCATCTTCCAAGTAGAAATGCTTTTTGAAATTAATTTGATATTCCTTTTTATTTATTGCTATTACTCTGTGTAACGTTGTCTAATCTAGATTGTAAATATTTATTTGCCTATGAGTTTTCATAGATTTACTGTATATATATATATATATATATATATATATATATATATATATATATATATATATATATATATATATATATATATATATATATATATATATATATATATATTAGCCACTCTTCATTGCATTGCTTTTTTTCTAGGTGCATATAATACCGAGCATCCAACAATAGTAGCATTCTGGCAAGTTTTGCGAGGATTCAACGAAGGACAGAAACGACAGTTGCTCAAGTTCGTTACAAGCTGTTCACGTCCTCCACTTCTAGGGTTTAAGGTTAGTTTATGGAGATGGATAATTCTTTGAGTCTATGGTCAGTTTTTTTTTTTTTTTTTCCTGGATTTTGCCATGTTTTATTTAGAAAGTGATCAGTAATTTTTCCCCTTCAAAAAAAAACAGGAATTGCAGCCTGCCTTCTGCATTCAGCCATCGGGTTCAGAAGACCGCCTTCCAACTGCATCCACATGTATGAATCTTCTGAAGTTGCCAGAATACAGGGACCAGCAGACCTTACGAGAGAAGCTACTCTACGCCATAACATCTGGAGCAGGATTTGAATTGTCCTAGTTTAACACTATTTAATAATTCAGTGAGACGGATGTGATGTGTGTTTGTCCTGCGCGTATGTATATTTTTGGACTTAAACACCTGCTACTGCTGCTGCTGGTAAATGGGAAATATGATCATACACAAAGGTTTCCATTTTACTGCAAGACATACATATTTATTTCATACAAGTATTTTTAAAATCACAACACATGTTACCCAATTCCTTTCTGTGAGTAATTAAGTGTAAAAAGTCCTTGTATTCAAAATGTATATTGATGTGGTATTTATTTCAATATGTTT
Source organism: Penaeus vannamei (assembly GCF_042767895.1). Classification (NCBI taxonomy): domain Eukaryota; kingdom Metazoa; phylum Arthropoda; class Malacostraca; order Decapoda; family Penaeidae; genus Penaeus; species Penaeus vannamei. The sequence goes on from NC_091589.1 coordinate 9,117,023, forward strand.
TCATTATATTATTGTAATAACTGAAAATGATTGAAAAAGCAGGCCTTTAGTTTTTAATCATTCATACTGATTTGGTACATATTTCAACATTAATAATTGTAAAAACTCAAGAATGTCTATGACTGGATGACGTCATTGGAAAATTTGAAAGTGGCCTGACTCCATTGACAGCCATTCTGTGCCTCCTTTGATTATTATGACATATCGCATCGTAGTTTGTAAAGGACTGGAATATATCAATGCTTTATATTTTGAAATAAGTTATTGAGGAGTGAACTTAAAAAATGTTATATTTACTGCAGGAGAAAATTATATTATGTCCAGTATTTAAGTTATATATGTTTTATTATTATTATTATTATTATTGTTGTTGTTATTATCATTGTGATTATTATCATCATTTTTTTTAAATTATTATTTCTATTTATGTATTCATTTACTTATTTTTTGGTTTCTCATTTTTGGATATGCTAGTCTAGTTGCACAACCATCCAGTATATTTTTATGCTTTCTGCAAGCCTTATATATATATTACTTTACTATTTTAAAGAATATATTGTTTATTAATGTACAGGAACAGATCTTGCTGCTTGAATAAATGCAGAGAAGTGGTTTTTTATAGCTTTTCTTTAACTTTACAGATAAAATGGTCTCGGCAATTTTTTTCGAAATATCATATTTATAAAGTTATTAACCCATTGTATCCGGTTGCTTCATGACACTCATGTGGCCCAAAATACAGGCATTATGCTTATGTAAACGGCTGTGCTGACAGGTGTCCACCTTTAGGCTGGGCGCACCTGAACACTTTTGTGCGGTGATAACTCTATGCCTTCCCTTTGCAATGTTATTTTCTCTTTTTATGCCTAAACATTTTTAGCTTTTTTGCCCTTTGGTAATGTCCATATTTGTTATTTAATTTACTTTATCAAGATGATAATTGACTTTTCATTGCACAGACTCCATATCATCTCACTAGGTAGTCTATAAGAATAACAACAATGAGTAACATTATATTGTCATAATTTTTATGTTATCTTTTTTTTTTCTGTAAAACAATCTGTGCTGCTGGTCAGGGCGGCTAGGAATAGAAGTGGTGTTCTTCCAGTCATGGCTCACAGGTGCTACATTCCACACTTATTGATGGAAATAATGCAAAAGCCCCTTTCTATAGAGTGTAATCACCTTCTTAGAGGTTTGTGCATTTGTGTTGTCTTTTCTGTCACCCCTGCCTTCAGCCGAAATGCTCACACCACCAAGTTCATGTCACCTAGGCCCATTTATTTGTTGAAAATATTTTTGCTGCATCAACATATAAAGTCATTAGTAGTGTATTCAAAATGTACCGATAAGGTGAAGCTTGGGGCAAAGCCCTCAGGTTAGGAAGTTTTTCATAAGTCGATGTTTGTGGATCCCCAGAAGGGTAATGGGTCAGAATAAATAATAAATAAAAGTGCCATATATCAATGGTTATATAGCAGCACGATAAAGTATTATGGCAAAAAGGTTAAACATGCATCAATGATTAGGACAAAATATGTTAGATGTCAAGATTGTAGAGTGCTGAATGTTCGTTTGTTAGTGACAAAAGGTAAAGAGGGAATAGCAAACTAAGTACGAAGGCCGTTCACGACTGACACAAAGCCAGCCTTTCATCAGTTTAGCAAGGCTCGCACACTTTAGGATGTGGACAGAAGAAGAGGAAAAGGAATGGGGGAAAAGAAATGACCATGCTAAACTAGTTGAGGCGAGGGCTGAGGTCCAAGGTAGAAGTGATCCCCTACCTTGGGATTCAGTCTCCATCTCCTAAGCCCCCCATGACAACAATGAGCAAACACAAAGACAGCCAGATTTTCCCATGATGGATGGTCATGCCACCTGCCTCTCAAGCTAAATTTTTTCATGTGATGGTCACGTCATCCGGATCATATGGGTTAACATAACTTTCCTCAAAAGAAGTTGGTTCAGATATACCAATCACCCACTAGGAGGAATAACAGACGCTAGAAAAGGAAAATCCAGAAATAAATAAGGAGTGGGGAATAAATTATTGCTATTCAAAGTATAATATTAATGCTAAAAAACTTGCTTGAGATTTTCAGAATAAATTTGTATCTGTTATGTAAAGGCCATCAATCATATGAAGAGTACAGAAAAATATGAAACTGGTTTTGTTCATTTATCTAGTCATGAACCTAAGTATATACATTACTTTATTATTGTTCACTAAAGCGGTGAAAATTTCTGTTTGGTAGCTCCAGTCTCCTCCAATCTGAAATTATTATGTTACTGGACAAATTTTGGAACCAGTCATCATTACTTTAAATCCAGAACTTGAGGGCTAAAGAATAGATCTGAAATATAGTTGATGTCCACCTTGTAGTACATAGTTTGTATGTATGAGGATACCCTGAGAGTAATGTTGAAATAATGTACCCTCTGTTTGTTAAATAAATTGTTGGAGGCATTCCATTCATTTGAACCATTCATTTTCTCAGATATATTTGCCCCCCTCCTCTAAAAAACAAGCAAACAAAAAAACACTGTTCATAGGAAATAAGTTTTATTAAGGCAGTAGAATAATTGTAAAATATAAAATATGACAATTAATTATTTACATTGCAAGGGTAAAACATTGCTTAATGCAACAAAACCTGTGGTCATATAATAGGCTCTCCAGTCATATCATAGAAAGCAACTAAAATTTCTTTTAAAAATGAACATAAAAACAAAAAAGTCACAAGACACATGGGAGCACTTTGATACTATCACAACTCACAATGACCACAATCAGATTGCTAGCTAATCATGGCACGCACACTGTCTCTCGCAATGCAGGCAGATGAGGATAACGAAAGGTATTGATTTGAATTAAGCTTCAATAGTGTGATGCAGCAAAATGATTACACTTGTGTGTCAATCAACAGGAGTTAAGTAATATACATATAAAATGTATAGTTCAGACTATATTTTTCTTTCGTCCCTTGCCTGTTCTGCACCTCACAATCACAACATTTGAGCCATACTTAAGAAGATTTAAGTTACTACAACAATTTCTCTGACATTATGCTGGATTTTAAAATGAAAATAAATCAATTAATGACTAACAAGAGACTTGTAAGACTGGTATTAGACTGTACAATGTTTATTTTATGCCTAAACATCAAACAATAATTGTCAAAATGGGTGAAAAAACTTCACTACAGTTCTTGTGTCCTGTTTGATGTAAACGTTTTAAAAGCCAATAACAGATTTAAGAAAATTACACTTGAGTGTGTAGTGTACAGTAAAGTAATTCACAAAGATACCTGCTAGAATACTGTACCTTCATCAAATTATCATTACCATATATATATATAGAATTATGAAGTGAGGATGAATGTATATAAATCTGCTGCTACTCGATGCAGGTGAAGGTGTGAAAAAACATACACAGTAACATCAAGGATCAAACAATGGTACAGTAGCTGCACGCTATGAGGGTCTCCGAGGGGCATGAGGTGCGGTGGACTCTGCAAGGAATACTAGGGGTGGTTTTTGAGGAAGGTACCAAAGCTTAGAATTTTTCTTCTCATCAACTATTATCTACAGTCTATACAAATGTCAGTTTTATTATTTTTTTATTACTTTTTTTTTTGTAATTATCTATATATATTTTTTTATATTTTTTATTTTTATTTTTTTGATTTTCAAAAGTGTATTGTCTCCTGTGAGCACTGTGAAACAAACATTTGCCACTGGCCTTTTTGTACTGCCTTATTTAAAGCCTGAAAACTCTCCACTCCTTGTTATCTAAAAGTTTTCTTCTCTAGAAATTCAACTGCAAAAAGGGGCTCCATCTAAATATTAAATTTTTGAACTGAAGAAAAAATCTGTAAAACTATGATCATTAATTAAAAGAATTGTTACAAGAGCCATAAAATTCTCCACATACACTGTTTGCAAAAAATGCAAGATCACAAATGATTTTACTAACTTGGAAAAAATGGAAAAAAAAAAACATTCACACCTTACCATATAAACAAAAACTATGCACGAAAAAAGAAAACAAGTTTCTCTTCATCAATAGCCTCCAACACATTTCTCTATCAAATGACCACCTTGAAAATCCACAGTTGTCCTCACATGGTATATTCTCCAAAACCTAGGAGAAGACGGAAGGAAAGTTTCCACAGCTAATGCAAATATATAGTTTTTTGTTTTTTCTTGCCCCCCTAACAAACGAAAACTGCCTGTCAAAATCAAATTACCAAATAAAGTCACACCACAAGCAAAATTCATCACAGATACACCACATCATCATTATCATCATCCACTTATCAGGAACCCTCAAAATCAGCGCAGAAAATCACAATCATAACACGTCAAGACATAAAAAGACATCCGCAGCTCTTTAATGAGGAGTATAAATTTCTCTCGCAATCTTTCTTGGCACAAAGCTCTTCTGACAGACCTTTTTTTTTCTTTTTTTTTCTTAACAAAACAAGCTGTACATAAGCTGTAATGCATTTCTGACAGAGCAAGCATACAACTCTTACTTTAGTAACAATATTTATATCACGCCTGTTAATAACAGGCTCCACACAGTACACTGTCCACTTTCAACGTTCAGTAGATTGAGGCAAAGCATTACAAACAATGTGACCAGCAAGCCACGTACTGATAGTAAATCCTTTATAAATTGCAGACATAAAACAGATTGCACTTAATACTTTCTCTTTGTAAAAAAAGAAAAAAAAAGGAAACACTTAATTACATTTAAATATCATCACCTAATAATCTATCCTGACTATGAATCAAATTGTATTACTGACCTAACTATCAACATGTCATCTATATAAGGATGCTTTATTCATAATAACCATCACAAACTGCTTGTAAACATAAAATGCAATGCACAAAAATGCATATTTCAACAAAGCTACTGACAAGTTCATTTTTGTCCTGGCAACTCTTTATATGGAAAATTTTCGAAAGTATTTTTCAAATCCATTTACAGTAAAAAAACAATGATAAAATTCTACATTACATGCAATTCGGTCATAATACACGAACAAGTACTTGCATTTGTAAAGAAAACAAATGCCATAAAATTAAAAACTTAACATGGTTAAAAGCTCATTAATAAAAGATCAATTGCAGTCCAAACAGTCACTTTTGAGAACTTTAGGTCAAGACTCAAGAAATTCCTTAAAAGGACTTTGAATTCCTCTACTTAATGATCAAAATTTCTGATAAGAATTTCTTGGGAATTTCATAGAAAGAGAAAATACATCAGTTTGTAATACCTCATTTCTGTATTTTTTGTTTTATTTGTAACTATTTTCATCCAATGTTTATCTGAAAATTGCCTCACAATTCTAGCAAAAATCTCAAGGTTTAAAAAATTGAAGTAGCTATAATCTACATACTGACCAACAAATTGTGAATGAAACGTGTCCCGTGCTTTGGAAGATGGGAAACCTACATACAAATAATGATTTATAAATGCAATTCCTCATCTACAAGAAATTTTGTGCTGCTATTATGTACATCAAGAATGACCTTTTGAATAACCAATGCTGGCAGTGACCTATATCTTTGACTATACATTATCTATATTGACATTTATACAGACATATAAGGATTATCCTTAATAGTGAAAGCCTGTTAGAAGACTTGAGAAAATGTGGCTTTAAATGCAAATGTATGAACAATTTGAGCTGTATATTAATCTCCCAAAAAGTCCAATCATAATGCCTCTATCATGATCTTTGCAGAAGAGCAAGCGTGATGTTAATGCATTTGATTTTCTCACATGTCTGCTGTCCCACCATAACAATCCTACCAACATCGCATCATGGCATCAGATGTCTCTGTGGCTGTGTAGATTCTGCAGTCTTTCTATCCACACAGACTACATACAACTATATAAACCAAAGTAAAATTCAATAAATAAAATTCCCTTCATAGCCTTATGAATTACAATCATGAAGAAAGCTGTTTATCCGTTAATAGGAAAATACAGCAAGTTACACTTACTTCACTGGAAAAGGAAACTGTATGGCCAGTCACACAATGACATAACATTAAATTTTTTCATCACTTGTCATAATGAACATTACCATTATTATGCCTCAGCAACAAATGTAGTTCCATCTATGATGGAATGGGAAAAATATGAAACAATGTTACATGGAAAAAAATCCTTCATCAAAATAACAATTCTGACAATCAAACATTAACAACATCTTCAAGTGCTAGATCAGTGGTGAGGACATGCTTGTGTGATGTCTGCCGATGCAGGGGAGGGGCTGCGCTTGATCCTGTGCTCTGCTCACCGTCCACCCATGTCTCCTCCAGCTCCTGGGGGAAAGGAAGAGGGGAATCACAAAAAAAGCAAAAATGCAACAAACCTTTGAAACTGAAACCCTTCCCTTACTCATGTGTTTGTCCTAAAAAGCAAAGAAGCAGTTGCAGGGATGTACAATGTGCTTGGATGACCTCCCCCTTGTTTAATCGATCTCTGACTAGATGAAGTTGAACTTCCCTTTACATTATGACACAATTTGACTCCTGAACAGGTGGCTGAAAGTGATTAATAATGAGGTCTTCAATTTTTACATGAAAAGATTCTTATATCTCAAACACTACTATAAAATACTCTAAACATTCATAAATAACATCATTCACAAACAATGAGAGATATGCAACTGATTTATCAAGAAAGATGGAAAGACTTTAAATTGTTCTCACTAAATATTGTGAAATCAATGGCCTAAAACACCACATAGTGAAGTTTCTGTAAAAAGGTGTGATCACAGAGCTCTTTACACTTTCTGCATGGTAGGTGCTGGAGCAGGAACAGAACATGAGCTTGCACAGTGATTTAGACAGATGAGAGATGTAACACGCATGTTCATGATGGCCACTGGAAATTAAAGTATAAGCAAGAACAATAGGTAAGATTTGCAAAAGTAAGATTTTTGCTGCAGTTAAAAAAATATATATATTCAAATGGAGCCCCTTTATGCACTTTAATTTCTCAAAGGACAGTCTCTACATTCTAAAACACAATCTCTTTTTCAAGGTAATTGCAGCATTATAAATTGAACATGATTCAGTTGTTTGTTTTCACTTATACTTCATATGCTAATTATTCCACTGAATATTTCACTGAACACCAAACACAGCCTTCTTATTTAGGCTGAAAACAGCAAAATTTAGATGAAACTCAGCAACAGAAGGAGAAATCCTAAGAAAAGAATGAATGACTCACATGGATAAATGAATTTTAAAAATACATCATCATCCTTAATTCTAGTTTTGATTAGTGTGTCATACTAACAACCTAATTTCCGTTCAAGGTTTTCTTGCAAAATACAATCCTACATTAGAGAATAAGCCTAAAAAATAAATGCCATCTCTGACCACAGCTACTATTTTTACTAGAAAAAAAGAGAGAAAAAATTGTATAAATAAACAAATAATGCAATGCTATACATGATGAACACTTAAAATTAAAAGAAAAAACAATTTCATCTTGCAATTACACTTCAAATTTTTCCTTATATTCCTTTCCAAATAACAAGGCAAACATGCAGGTGCAGAGGGCAGGCAAAACAAGACCGATAATAATATAATATTAAATAAAACAATAATAATAAATAATAATAAAAAATAATATAAATAAATAAATAAATAAATATCCTGTATATATATCTACCTCTGTCTCTCTATATATACATTTATATAATTAACAGTGATACACACAAACTCTATACAGGTGGCCTATACCAGATATTGACCAGATGATAATGATTCTATTTAAAATTCCAATAGAGATATAATATATAAGTTACTTATACAAACATAAAAAACATTAACAAAAAATAAAATATCTAAATCAATAATAATAAAATGTTATAATCAAAACAGATAATCAGACTATTCATAACATAAGTAAATAAAACCATTCACAATAACAATATAACATTAACAATAATACTGTTTATAACAACATTAACAATAGAAGAATGAGTACAATAATAATACCAGTCACATTAATATCAACTAAAATAAGGAAAAAGATAATAATGACTGAAAATGATATGATAATAAAGATGATGATGACAATGATATTAATGACAAAAAAATAATGTTAATTAAGATTACAGCTGTATAATGATTATAAAAGAAGCAACGACAACAAGATCATTACTTTACTAATAAGCTCTGGCAATCTTTACTCTGCCACAAGAAGGCTGGATTACACTTACAGACTTCCATTGACACACATACTATACACAATACAGATAACCACCCCAAAATACTCTAAATATTTTAAAAATATAACACTATTCAATAGGGCTCTTTGACACTACCAGTCCCACTACTCTCTAAGTGTTTCTCTATTTGTACCAGGAGTAAAGTCACCTTCAAGCAAGTTTAGATCTATTTCTATGACTAACTAGTTTTCTGATCTTAATACATTTTCTAAGTCACCCATACCTATCTTCTATCTATCTACTGAACTCTCTCACATTACTCTTTTTCATCTTTATTGTCACCCCTTCTCTTATCCTCCCATCTTCTTTATCCAGGAGCTACTGCAGCTTTTACTCAGCATAGCCCTTTCAAAATAAAGCTAGCCTGATCTTCTAAGTGTTTATGAATAGTCAGCCCCCACCAATAATTTACCATATATTTTGGTTAATTACATGCACTCTCTCTTTCATAGCCCATCCCTGTTTTAATCCTGGCTAGTATTTCTGAATGTTCCCACATACACTATTTAACTCTCAATATCAACATAATATCTTTTATATTAAATCTGCTCAACCCAATTTGTCTTTGTTCACTTTTCCTTGTTTGTATTTGCTTCTTCCCTGAATATACAATCTATTTTCTTC
>NC_091589.1:9130913-9133413 GCF_042767895.1 Penaeus vannamei
CATGAGCTGTACTAAACTTTCCCATATACTTCTACTTGACCAAGTTTTAAAAATATACATTTTATTTTACTGCCTTTGAAAGTAAAATGTCTGAACAACATACAATACCACTTCAATTACTGATGAAGTCTTTCTGAATAAGAAATAATAATCTGAACATGCATTCTATCAGTTGGTTCACCTTTAAAAATGGTGCCACTTTTTTGTGAACAATAATTATTAACAATGTCAATAAGAAAACCATATCTGTAAGACAGGCAGGAGAGTTACTTACAAATAACAGCATTATGTAATAAAACCTTATAGAGGAGACAGATAATGAAGACAGTACAAAACATATGATAATAAGATATGATATACATGTCAGACTAGAGAGGGAGATGTAAGAGAACATGTGGGTGGGTGAATATGTATAAGTGTTTGTGTGCGTGTGTGTGTATTTGTTCGTCTGTATGTGTTTCTGTGCGTGTGTGTATGTGTGTGAAGGTAGGTACATGTGCAAATGCAATGTGTGGGTGTAAGTGCTTGTATGTTTTAAATGTGAAGGCAAAACATACACTGACTTTTATTTAGTATTTAATACTATCCTTCTAGTTTAAGTAATGATCAAAAATATCAAACTAGCTCAAAATACATTTTTAGTAAACCACACTTCTATCTTACTTGTCTTGTATTCTTTGTAACAAATGAAATTAAGAAGTTATATGGCATCAACTTATAAGATCTCATATCGATAAAACAAAACACACAAACAAACTAACAATAAGTGCCACTCTCTCCATATTCCTGCCTTTTGGGAATTATGTCAAAGGCTGCCAGGAAACATAATTTTCCTACTTGTTCTTTACAGTGCTAAAACTGACACTGAAATGTAGCTGATATCTCCCAAAAACCTACACACTACAGTAACACTCATTCATACACTCTTACACTCTCACATTCACTCACTCACTCACTCACTCACTCACTCACTCACTCACTCACTCACTCTTTCTGTCTCTCTCCCTCAGCATCACTATCACTTGCAACACTCACTCATACACCCATCCACACATAGTTTCAATAACTCATTCACCATTTTCCTGCCATTATTCATTCACACACACACAGAGACACACTAAAAATAACTGATAAATAATGGGAAAATTAGTATACAAAAACATTTATAGAGAGGAGCAGCATAAGTCATAATCAAAGCATCAATGATCAGTATTAAAAATGTTAATCACATGAGCCTCTAGCAGTCCTTTTGAGGGGCCAAAAATATAAAAGAAAACTAAAAAAAGAAGACACACAACTATTATCAAACACACTGAATATTTCATAAAACAATATTAATAATAATGAATCATGAAAAACAGTTAATAAATAAAAAGACTAGTAGTAACACTGTAAAGAGAGGGGGGGGGGGGGGAAATCTACGCATCACTCACAAATACCGATAAAATAAGCACCTTTGGCCTGTGCTCGTTTTTTCTTTTCAACCTTTAAGATGCCATTAATAATGCCCGCGGTTTTCTGGGCTTCTGCTTTCCCTTTGGATTTTGGGCCTGCTGTGAAAAATATAAAACAAAAAATATCTCAAATCCATGTTGTGTGTGTGCATGTGTGTGTGTGTATGATTGCAAAGAAAAGAATGAAAGAAAGAGATATGAAACACTTTTTCTTAGATGTGTATATTGTCCAACAAAGACATAAAATCAAGTAATTGAAGAAGGTTATTTGTTATCTGTAAAACAGTGAGAGATATCCTAAATTTCAAGAACATGTACTTGAAATATAAAAATATGATGTTTTGCTTATTCTCAAGAACTAATCTTACTCAATAAAGTACAGTGTACACATTAGTATGCATATTTTTATGTATGTATGTAAATATGTGTATTATTTGCTTGTGTGTGTGTGTGTAAGTGTATGCATAAAAAGTGTACCTGTTAACATTTTCAGAAAGAAAAGACAGAACTCAAGACACAGTCAATCAAGGACTATCCTTTGAAGCAATGAATATTACCAAACCCTTAACTAAGGAAAAATATCTTAATAGTTCTTATGCAGTACATAAGCACAAAGCTGTCACATACAGGAGACAATATCAGGCATATAAAAACTGTTTCTTACTTGCTCTTCCCACTTAATGGTATCATGCTAAAATTATGTATACCATTTTACTGTAATATGGCATAAGGGAATGCCAATATTCAGATATATTTCTTAATTTCTAAACAAACAGTCACATCTGGAGTTATCTAAAATTTTGCACTTGGGTTTTGTGATTATTTACTTGAGTTTAATATTTTCAAAACTATATTTGGGTTTAATAACTTACTGTAGTTCTGTGTAACATTAAACATTAACATAATTCAGTAAGGCAGGCAGTCATAGACACTAGTTTATATTTCATCTTTTTCTTCACAGGACAAGTGCAAAAAACTAGAAGAACAATTTGTCACTTAAAAAATATGTTATCTATGACAGCTTTAAGCGAGCTTCCTTTAAGTTA
>NC_091589.1:9138413-9150913 GCF_042767895.1 Penaeus vannamei
GGGGGAGGGGGCTTAGGTTTGAGGGCGGCGATCACAGGCTTGGTGTTCGGGCTGGGTCCTGGAGAGAGCCCCACACATATGCATACGGTCAAATAAAACAGAGAAGCCAGGCAAAACAAATGACAAAAGAGTGCGTTACACCAGTCTAAGCTCAGTCAGTTTTGATGGTTAACTCTCTGTGTGTCGTGAAGTAAAAAAAAATGTAGGTGAGTGAGTGAGTGAGTGAGAGGGTGAATGGATGAATGAAGTAATATATCAATGAATCAGTAAATTTATCAATGGACTGAGCAGGTGAGGATGCAAATGCAAATCCTGAGTCATTGACGGAACGTGTGTGTATACATGCAAGTATACGTGCCTCTCTCAGACGTTTTATTAGATATGTAATAGCTATTCTCCAAATCAAAACTGACCAAACTATGATTTTTTTTTTTGAGCTGAACTTTAATACAGAACATATTTTGCATGATTTTGTTTATACTTTCATAACAAAAGGAATTCACAAGTTCTCAAGCATCAAACAAATGCATACAATATGCTTGTGGCACTTTGCTCCTTTTGGAAAGCCATTTATTATCTGAGTAGAAACAAACAAAGGAAAATAAATCAAACTAAACAAGAGAATATAAACAAAAGTGCTACAAGCAATTTCACAGTCAATGAACATGTCTGTTTAGTCAGTCCATGCTCAATTTAAATCTGTAAGATGCATATCTAATTATATAAAGCATTAAGTTCTCATTTAAATTTGTTTCAAAGAAAAATTAAAAATAAAACATAATTGTAAAGCCTATTTATAAACAAAAGAACTCTATCCAGAACTGAGGGACTTTTTTTTAATTCTATTTTTTCTTTTAATAATAAATCTGAAACCTTCCAGGATGACAAAAAGGATAAGAACTTAAAAATCTATCATCATTCCAACTCGGGTGCACATACTTCAGAAGCACTTAGAACAATGGCCAGGCAACTCGGCAAGACAAAGCAACTTAGAATTTTTAGATGCGCAACAGCTAATATATGTCGACCATTCTGAGCTCAAATTCACATTAATTTTGTATTCATTTTGACCCATGATACTTTGAGTTACTGAAACTATAAACAGAAGGAGCAAAAAACTCCATTTTACATGTCTTCCATAGTTAACTTTTTCTTTTACTAATGTGAATTTATCGCTTTATTGAATTGCCGACAGCTTATCTGCATTACTATTCTATACTAATCTCTGCTTAATTATCATTCAGGATATCATTTCCTATACAAAATAAAACTTCAAAACTATTTAAATAAATCAATAAAGGTCAGTTGACAGGGACTTAAAAGCTCTTAATTATCAGTCAATCACAAACACAGCTGCAGAAAAGAACTAGAAATCATCCATCAATACCTGCGTTTTCAATAACCGAATCCCTATTACAGTTTGGAGATTTGCTGCCGCTGGATCCTCTTGGAAAGCCATTGGTGGGAGACTTTAGGCTGTCTGCGAGGCCTGTGGACCGCAGCCTCACACCTGCGAGCAAGCTGCTTGAAGGGTTTTCCTTTCTCTCATCACGATCCTTGTCTTCATCCTGTGGGATCAGGAGTTTTCTGCTTTTTACAAAAAAATCCCTCTTGAACCGCACCCAAAACCAAACACACAGATATACACATATATATTCTAAATGCGCACATGTCTGCACACACCCACACTCATGCATATACCCATCCACCCAAGCATGATTCAAGCTTACCTTTGGTAAGACAGACGTTCTCTTCTCCTGCATCATCTTCATCTCTGCCAAGATGTTTCCTCCAATGCCCATCCCAAACTTGGGCAAACCAGCTACTTTCCTTGGAGGAGAATCTTCCTTCCCGTCTTCCTCACTGCGGCTTTTGTCTGATTGGGAGAGAGCAAAGGGGCTAGATCAACAATTTCTGCTTCTTGGTAAGGATTATTATTCTCTTTTTTCACAGGAAAAGTGGTCTACATAAGAATATTTTTCTTTACAAATTACTTCTTCTCAATGTTTCCTGTAAATGTAATCTAATCCCCTAACTATGGAATCAGAAAATCTAAAATAAAATACAGAAGACAGCATAACCAAGCAGTTTACAAACCATCCATAGAACTGATGTTTGATGATGTCGAGGCTTTTCTTGCGCTCATATCTGGTGATCTCTTCAACATCGGTTCATTGGCTCGTCTTCCAATCAAGCTGGTTACACTGCGGCTAATTGAATAGATATTATATAGATGCAAATAATTTTTCTTTCTTTGGTTTTACTTGAAATATGTAATAAGATCTAAAATAAAAAAGAATATATGCATATACAGTACAAGAAAAAGAACTTTATCATTTCCCATATTTCTTTCCTCAAATCTGTCATAAAATCTATCCATAATAATTCAATTTTGACGTTCATTTCTTATAAAGTCACCATATACTTATAAAAGCAAGACAACTCTTTCTATCACATGTTCTTTCAGTTACCTCTTCTCGTCTATGCTTTGGTCCTCATCTTCCATCTCATCTTCCTCCTCTGTATCTCGAGACTTGGTGCGTGGCCGTGGGCTCTCCCTCGTCACGTCTGACTCCGACCGCGCCAGCGAGTCTGACCGCGTGAGCGACTCAATGCTGCCTCTCTCACTGCCAGTTCTCGCTCCGCCCGTATGGGGGGAGCTCTCAACAGAGGAGGTGGAGCCATATTTGAGTAGCCGTGGGCTGTAAAGGGCAGGGGTTGAAGGGGTATGTTTAATGTATGGTTTTGGACCCTATATGATGGTAATGCAAATGTGAAAAGATATTTATAGATATATATATAATCTCTTCAATACATGCATTGTCCAAGCATTACTATAATGTAAAAGCAATATCAAGCAATGAGTTTAAAATTTCTATATAAAAAAAAAAATCTATTTTGTAAGTAACCCATTCACTGTTTCCAAGATAGTAGCACAATACTTTCACTTTTATTTAGCCACTTATGTAACTTCATATCAATGAAGAGGAAGCAAGTAACAAGAAGAGAACTATCTTTTTAAATTACCTCTCAGTAATAAAACCAGTGGATGGGTCTTGCAAGACTGTAAATGTAAATATGTTCATGTGCAAGTGTGAAAACATGCATACACACATGCACTCTCTCATTCTCTTTCAATCCAAGTATACTAATATATTGCATATATACATTCATATGCATCCACTTTCCCATTCTCACCCATTACTCACTAACTCTCTTCCATATACACAAACACATGGTACATTTATGAAAATATCTGACACAAACCAATTTTTGTTAACTTTCAAAGTCAAATACAGGTACTCCATTTCCCACAATAAATTAACTGTCTTTTAAAATTTCGGAATGCCAATAAATATATACAAAATCAACAACAACAAAACATTTGGTTAAATATACAGATTCCTAGAGTATTCTAACCATCCCTCAGGTAACCATACCAATACATCCTCACACACAATGTGACGGCTTACTTCTTTCACATTACAGTGAGCGTGGGATGTGCTTACTGATAATGCCTCCAAGGAAGAGAAGACTAACTACTTCATAACCAAAAGAGTGTCTGTATGTTATTGTCAATGTGTGTCTGTGTGTGCAGGGGTTCGTATTTATGTAAATGCATGTGTAAGAGAAGCATAAAAATAAACATAAAACTTATTTTTCATTAGCTTCATCAACTTACTGAGAGTCCTGGCTAACTCCGGTCTGGCTTTAAATACAAACATAGTCTAAATACACGCACCAACAGAATTTCCTTACAGCTGGCTTAAGTAAATTGCACAATGCCATAAAAAAGGATAAAAGAAGAGAAAAGAGAAGAACAGAGAAGAGAGAAGAAAAGAGAGGAGACACACAAGAGAAGAGAAGAGAAGAGAGGAGAGAGAGGAGATAAGAGAAAAGAAAAGAGAATTGAAATGGGAACAGCAGAGAGAGAGAGAGATGAGGTGAGTAGAAGAAAGAGGAGAGGAGAGGCAAGAGAGAGAGGAGAGGAGAGGCAAGAGATAGAGGAGAGAGAGGAGAGGAGAGGCAAGAGAGAGAGGAGAGGAGAGGCAAGAGAGAGAGGAGAGGGGAGGCACGAGAGAGAGACACAAAAAGAAAAATCACAACTCCATTCTCATATCATTTTATATGTTGTATGCACAAGATGGCTCTTTCACAACAGACTTCATTTCATACTAACCTGTTCTCTGAGTCAGGGGAGATGAGGGGCGTTGTGGGTGTTGACGACCCAGGCCTGAAGAAGGTGTCAACGCCCTCGGAAATGTCATGGTCTTCCTCGACTAGATCAGCTCTGCCCATGGGTCTGGTTGGGGCTCTGGTCTTCACTCTTCGAGGTCTGGCCTTGCCCAGATGCTGCAGTTGTCCACAGCTGCTTGGCAACTCCGACACACTGTCTAATGACTCAGCTGTTTGACCAAGGAATGAGATTTCAGTGAGCTGTAGAGCCCGATTTTTTGGTGTGTACGTGCATTATGTATGTGTATAGAAAATTTAATGGGTCTTTAATCACTTTTTAAAATTACAAAGCTCCTTAAAAGAAAATTAAGAAAGCAGCAAAAGGTAATCAATAAATTCAAAAATCACCAAAAAAAGCAAAGAATATGACATAAATAAGTAAAGAATATTTCTTTAAAATTGCAGTTACTACTCCCCTTTTTTTTACTCTTACAAACTAATAATCATGAAGGGAACAGTAAAAAAAACAAGGCAGTAAAGGAAATTCAAAACAAGATGTGTACAATTTGTGGGGAGCTGGGGGGGGGGGTGAGAGGTGGGGGTGAGAGGAGGGGGTGAGAGGTGGGGGAGAGGTGGGGTGTGGTGTGTAGGGTGTGGGTAGGTTGGGTGTGAATGTGAGGAAGTGGATGGGTGTCTGGGTGTTGGGGTGAATGGGTGGGTTTGAGTGTTGTGTACATGCGCAGTTTTACTTGAAGAAGTGTATGTTCATGTGCATGAATGTGTGTTTGAATGATTAAATAAAGATGACAGAAAACTAAAAGCACTTGATAGGAAGAAATACATTAAGGAAACTAAATATGAAAAAAACAATCAAGATTAATTACTTACAATTGCAAGTAAAGAAACAGGAAGGTCAAGTAAAAAAACAAAACTAAATGTAAATTCTAAAGAATAAATAAGGATATTGATAAAAATACATTGAAAACTAAGTCACGGCAGCCTACCCTTTTCCTTGCTATAGTTGGGCAATGTAACAGACTTGACTGCACGCCTGGACTGACTGCTGTCTACCTCAGTCAAACCACTTATAATGCCTGAAAACATACTGCATGCATCAAACCAACAAACAAGCTCTAGGAGAGTCAACCTCTTCTAGTCAGACTACCTGACCTCTCCACATTCGCACTAGAAAATGGATGACATTTTTGGGTGTTAAACTGATTAGTGACTTGAAGTTAGTCAAGTGACTGAAGGGTTTTCTTCCCGTGAAATAAAATTTGACATAAAAAAATCTATTAGACTGATTCTTTCTCTTCTCTTCCATATTGCACTGAGGAATTAAATCTTGAAAAATAAACTAATCACATACTGCATTAAAACACTGCAACTGCTATACATTGAAAATCTAATTACAGAGACATGAATACCATAATGTAGATATTGTAATATAATAGAGCATAAAACTTTGTCACATGTGTAAATACAACACACTTTTTAAATTTCTATTAAACTGTTTGCTGAAGAGCACTATAAATGCAAACTTTATGCTTTCATTCACCTACATATTTTTCTTGCAACAATCTTCATCTACTAAAAGATTACAGGATTTAAATTCCAATCCAAATGAACATTACAGTCACTTTCCTTTACACAAACCTCTTTACCCTTCATCATTCACTGTTTAACACCCTTTAAAAAGACTGCAAGACATGAGCAGAGACAGGGACAGACAAACAAGCAGAAAATATCTTAAGGTCTATACACTAAACCATGCATTCTCTGTATATGGAATTTCTTGGTCTTTTAATAGAGGGGGAGAATATGGAATCATTCAATCATGCAAGCTAAAGAAAGAAAAAAGACTGAGTGGATGGTCTTCTTTGCATATTTCTCTGGAATTATGAATACCTATTCTAAACTCTCTGTTCTTCTAGTTGTGATTGAGTTGTTTAATAACACTAAATTTTGATAAATCAAGTTCATGGTACTGAATGAATTCTTGAAAATTATTCAAGTAACTAAAATACTAAAACTATTATATTCAAAGGACTACTATACACCATATGTTTACATATAAAAACATTGAGTATCTAACTATTCTAACAGTTCTTGTTATATATACATTTTGTACTAAAGCTTTGATCTACAATTAAGCCAATACAGGTGATGAGAATATCAAGAGTTAGTGCAATTTTCTATTTATAATGCTAATGTGATAACAGCAATACCCATAATCTATCAATGTATGATACACAACCATATTCTAGGTCTCGCACACCAGTCCTACACTAGATCTAGGCTCATAATGCAAGTGGTGCGGGATGGAGTTTAGGAAGTCCCTGAATTGACCAGGCTGCTAATTTGACTAGGGATGCCAACTCTAAAAAGTGCTCAACACAAATAGTCACCACATAAAACTTCCAACGATTCCACTTTTGAAGCTAATTCTGTCAGTATATATAGAGATTACATTATCAAATACAATCAGCTTTTTTCAAAAACTGGCAACCTTGATGATGTAAAGGATGTGCTGTCTTGCAATCTGATGCAGATGCGGTGCATTAGTTCACCAAACAATAACTCCCATAACTTGGAATATCACTTTAAGGTAATCCCACAACAATTCTACAAAACAAGCACCTATTACTTAATTATATACATATCTAGCTGAAAATAATACTATAATGTATGAGAAATCACTCAATCATTCACTAAGATTTATACAACGGACAACATAACCACTTGAAACCTGAGTCAGCAGCAAGTTTTCTAAAATCAAATTGCCTCCTACACTACCAATGAAATCATCAACTAACATTTTGTTTTAGAATATGCATCAAGGCCTTGGTCTAGTAAAGGACTGTTGTGGGCCTAGTGTGTGCGACTTAGAATATGGTTGAAATATTTCAGTTCCGTTAATTTTAATTAGCTATGCTGGCTTCAATATACATTCCTTCTATTGTTAGAAACTGAATCTTTTTAATCTAATTCCTTTTCTTAAATCTTATCAAGAAAAATCTTGTCAATTAAATTTCTAGAATAATAAAAGAATATGTCAAATATCACAAACAACCAGACACCATGTTTCTATGGACCCTGTTTCTGTAATCACAACAACCTTAATTTCACATGACGTACCCGTAGACATGTGTTTGCTGTGAGATAATTCTTGTGATTTTTGACTGAGTTCAAATGAGGAAGATTGAGGACGAGACATCAGTAGCTCCCCCCTGTATCTTTGATTGTCATCCTTGCCCCAGTGTATGACAGTGTCCATATCTAGACTCTCTGATGACCCGCATAAAATGTCTGTGCTAAAAGTACTACTTCCGTCACTCAAGAAATTTTCTGCACTAGATCGACTGACTGAAGTTCGGTGTTTCAAGGCCGCCTGAATATCAGCATAATCTGGAAGAACAGGAGCAATCCAAAGTATCAGCATGCATTCAGATAAGAAAAAGCCTCATCACTGTACGCTATCATTGTACCCTTGGGTCATGCAAATTATAAGATTAGTGGTAAATGGGAATCAAGCAAATTAGGGATGTATATCTACAAGCTCTACCAATGCTTCCAGAGATAAAACTGCACTGAAATCAAGTGAAAAGCAAAAGTTCTATTCATGCTATAAGTCTGCAAACTGATCACCATCATGCAATCAAAGCATGAGAAAATATTTCTGCATAAAACTACACTATTTGTTACAATTATATAAGATGTATTCAAGCTGAGTAGGCAAGCATGCTCAAACTACCATACAAGATGTTATGAAATATATAAGACCAAATTTACCATCTTATTCTTATTAAATAAAAATATACTCACCTACAACACTCTGTGGCCTCAACTTTCTTCCATGGAGACTCTTGCGTTTTGACGCAAGCTGCGGGGTAGCCTATAACACAGATGAGATTGAGAATGTATATGAATCTGAATAAATTTTTTTATAAGGGTTACCAGAAATTATTCATTTCCAGATCACCTACTTTAAATTCAAGCACAGGATAAAGAATCTAAAGATAAGTTTCATAATTTTTGATTACATGTTTGTAATACAAACAAAAAAATCTAAAACACATATACAAACACACATCAAACCTATTACACAAATACTAATACAGTAATACAAGGTCCAGCAATTAATTTCTATTCCATAAAAATATCCTAAAAATCTTTCTTTCTTTATTGTACACCTTTTTTCTCTCCTTTTTCTCACTCTACAAACAATACTAATAACCATATTAAGAACTTGAAATTGTACAAGCTAAATCCTACATTCCTCTTTATTTGAAGTACATACCAAGATGTAAGATCACCTTCTCAGATAAAAATTATTTTCATTTAATTAGTTTCCAATGAAAATGAAAATGAGTGTCACAGCATGCACAAAAAAAGTAAAGGTAATCTTTACATCAAAGATAAGAAGTACGTATCCTAATACTATCTACCTAATATTATCCTTGGATCAAAATTCTGCAGATTTTTCCTTGAATTATAACATGAGATACAGTCTTTGGAACTACATTTCTTGTTTACAAAACCCATGTTTACTTTGATTCCCTCTAACGCTGGAACAAAAATCACATAATCAGCAAACAGTCAAAAACAGCTGAATAAATCATAGCCTAGAAACACACACACACATACAAAATAGAAAAACCTGTCTACAATTAAGTCGTCCATGAAGTCTGTACGTAGGGTGGATATTCCATCCCTTAGCAGATGTTGACATGCGTTAATCCACACAAGAATGGGTGCTTTTTAGGTGCGCACTCTCTTATCATAACAGGCAAATGAAGGTCAGTCACAAAGTTGTCAGTGATTCTCAAAAACTATTGCCGTCATTAGCAGTTGTTAAGAAAGTCAAAGAATAAGGTTGAAGTAGTTTCAGCAATAAGCAGGAAGAAGCATATATTCTTTATAAAGGTTATACTGCAATATCGAAAAAAAAAAATCAGTTGTACATAACATTATCTTAATCCTTTTCAAAAATGAGTACCTATAAACAGGGTAAGAAATCACACAATCTATAAAGCAGTTCAGCCTTACATCAGTCTTATGTATTTGAAAAGTTCAATACAAAGCTGAAGTCAACAATAACTTAGCAAGCTGAAAATAAAGCTCATTAAATAAATGGTCTAAGCATATTGCTGAAGATATTTTTTCCCATTTTGTTGAACTGTAGTAGTTATATATCTATATATTACACCCATAGTGTAAGGGGAATATTGTTCATTGGTATTCAGGCCAAGATTCAAACACGCGTCTTCATTTCAAAAGTCTATTCTTCTAAAGATACATTTAACAGCACCTGAATGTGTTGGAGACGAACATATGGCCTTGCTTGATGTTAGATACGACGATATGACAGTATGACAGTATGACAGTATGACGGTATGACGCTACGATGGTATGATGTCGTAGCATCATACCATCATACTGTCATATCATCGTATCTAACATCAAGCAAGGCCATATGTTCGTCTCCAACACATTCAAGTGCTGTTAAATGTACCTTTAGAAGAATAGACTCTTTTGAAATGAGGACGCGTGTTTGAATCTTGGCCTGAATACCAATGAATAATATTTCCCTTACACTATGGGTGTAATACTATAAAACAAACTAATTCAAAGACTGCAAAGACCACTGCTTTTCCATCTACTGTTATATGCATGTGGCATAATTATCCTGAAAGTGATATTTTAGTCAACAACATTTCCCAAAAGAAATTATACTATTTTCATCTAAATAGAAAATCTTTATTACACAGATACACTAAGCACTTGAAGGTTCACAAAAGAAAGTAACATTAATAAACAGAAATGGCATTATAACCATGCACAACAGCATCAATAAGATAAGTCACGCACTCACACATCCGGGAAAGAAAACTTCGGGAGCTTGCAGTGCATCAATCAAGCATGCAAACACAAGACATCAATAAGTACTTACGAGATTCAAATATTCCAATTTCTGTGAGTCAGCATGAAGGGAAAAAAAGGAGACAGAGAAATAAGATCAACGCCCAACACCAAACAGGAGTAGCATGGTTAAAAATACAAATATGTGCTTTATAATGCCACCAAAGTCACAATCAACTGCAGATACATAAATCACAAGAGATAATAACAATATGAATCACAATAAGCAATGTGTGCATTTAATTGCCTATCTACAGAATCAGTATTGTCTAGTGATAAACATGGGAATATGTATCTTATCTATATCTTCCATAAATAAAAAAATGAAAACTAATATTTTTAAAGCAAGAAAAACAATTACCAAAATATATACCTCTGTGTATGGTCACATTTATTTTAGAGAGAGTATTGGTAAACAAAGAAGAAAAGATCCAAGCAGCTGAACCCAGTGCAAAACCAGCAGTCAATATTTTTGGGTAGGAACTTCTTAATAAAAATAAGAAATGCAAAAACAGGAATGAATACATAAGGTTCATAAATTTTCGGAATATCTCAAGAGTAGGAAGCTCTTAAATTTGCAGGTCTACAAATTTTCTTTCAGTAAAGTGTGTATTGGTACTGCTTGTTATGTGGTTTGTGGTTAAATGGCTGTACGTAATAGCAGAATCATACTCGTTTCAAAATTTTATCATAGCAGCACTGGCAGCAGTTGGTATGGCACCAATTTTAACTGCAACATTTCACAAGCTTGCAGATGGACTTTCTAAACTAGCAGTGGTGCAATATCCAGCTTTAAAAAAAATAGGGGATGGCTTGTCAGCAATACTATTTATGTAATGAAAGTGGATGTGCACCCAAGAGTGCAAATGGAACTATGAACAGAATAAAAGTCAGTTGTACCTGAACAAATGATGCTTTGGCTGGCAGGTGCTTGGCCAGGAATAGTTGAAATTATGTTTAAGTACCAATTTTCAATGCTTTTGTTTCTGCAAAAATAATCAGCCGCACCATTTATACTGGTGGCTGTATGAGATAGTGACATTAGTGCTATATCAATGTATCAAAGTTATCATTACCTTTACAAATATATACTTTCAATGCAAAGACTCAAAAATTTCTGAGGTATGACTGCACTGCTACAAAGAGGCTGCACATGTAATACGTAACTTGCTATGTATACGACATGGGCCATAGTAATCTACTAATCCTTACTCAAACAGTGTTTTCTATTTACCACAAAATCTCTCCAAGATTCTACAAAATCGTGACTATTACAGGCTTTGTGTATTTTTGCAAATCACATTGCACAAGCCATATTTTCCATCCTTTCCATAGCAGAATAAGAGACCAAATCACCTTTGATAAATAATTTTTTCTGTTAAATAAAACTGAACAGGCCAATGAGTTCAGAGAATATTGGGTGTAAATCCCGCAGTAATTATACATGTCCAATCATATTTACCACACTTAAAGTAATCAAGCTTTACTGGATAGCAAGTAACTCACCATTTTTTTTTTCTTAGAAATTGATCATCTTAACTCACACACATCTTAATTAAATCAATACAGAAGAAGAAGAAGAAGAAGAAGAAGAAAAAAAACATTTAAAACAAAAGATAAAAAAGTAAACCTATCAAAAAAAAATAAGCAAACAAGAAGATACCCTCAATGGGACTCAAGGGAAACTGACCAGAGGTGATGGGTCAGACTTTTGGCTGGTGGTGTCGTCCCCTTGGCTGACTGTGTCCGAGCGTTCGCTGCGTGTCGATGACTCGCTGCTTCCTCGCTCGCGGCTTCCCATTTCAGTTCCCGTTGAAGCCCTCTTCCTTGGCCCTTCACCAGATTGCTGTAAGGAAACATATTTCTGTCCTGACCTTCTGAAGTGAATGTTATGTGTGGTTATAGTAATCAATGATTTAAATCGGTAATATATAAATCATATTTAAAAACACCAAGAAATACTGAAAATAATGAAGTAAAGTATTTGCATAAGGTCTAAGAGGATAAATAGAAAAAAAGGTAATTCCTTTCAAAATTTACAAGGTATAATGAAAGAAATTAAATCTGGGTCATTCTCATATCTCTACAGAATATAGCTACAAAGAAATGACAGGGGGGAAAATGCAAAGATTCCTTACAGGCAGAGAGAAAGGAAATAAGTAAATAGAAAAACAAGAATGCCTGGAGTCTTCTTTCCTTCTTTTTGACAACCAAATTAAAGAAGCCCTGCTCCAAGTGTCTCTAAAATCATTAGAATGAAGCCACTGCCACTTTGTCAATAAAACTATGACATCTTTTAATATTCTAGTGAGTGAATAAAAAAGTTAGCATATATACCTACAAGATCAGCTACTAATCATTTGCATTTCAGAACATTTGTAATATGATGAGCGGTAGTACCC